>NW_027076278.1:0-80000 GCF_963932015.1 Anas acuta | reverse complement strand
CCAACTTCCACCTCCTCTGGATTGCACTCAAAGGCTGGTGGTGATGTTGGAGAGGCCCAAGATGGTGAGCGCACCCCCCCCCCCCCCCCCCCCCCCCCAAACCCTCCCGCATACACCCTTCCCTTCCCCATCCCCGGCAGCCTTCTCATGCCCTGGGCTTGCTGCTGTCATTGCAGGGGCTAACGGGATTATTCTGCTGCCCGATGTCCTGAAAAGCCTGCGGTTTTGGCAACCCACACATCACGGTTGCTGGCACTGGCGGTGTGCTGCAGGGTCCTGTGCGCCCTGAGGAAGAAGTTGGCCAGCATCAGTTCCCTGCGGCTGGTCCATCTGCTCACGTCCTACTTGGACAATGTAAGGGGGGGGTGAGGCTCCTGTGGCACCCACCCCGTGCCACAGCCGGGCGGGCGAGGATCGCTCAGCCTCCGTCCTCTTCCTCTTCTAGGAGGCCAGCATGTGCGGGAGAATGCCATGAAGCTCTTCAGCGCGTGCATGGAGCGCGTGCTGTGGAAGCACCGCAGAAAGATGTGGAAGAAAGTGCACAACGTCCTGCTGACCCTCTACCTCCGCATGAGCGAGGAGAACCCGAGCGTGGCCAAGGCGGGGCCGAAGGCAGGCGGCGAGGAGCCGGCGCCCATTCCCTGCCTCTGCTGCCTGCAGGCTGCCCAGGAAGCCCTGATGGCCAGGTCTGAGCTGCTGTGGTGGGATGAGCTGCAAGAAGTGGCGCACATGAACCAGACCTGGGGGATCAGACCCTGCCTGCCTGATCCTTGTGAGCTGCCCCCTGCTTGTCCCTGCCCTGCCCCACAATGGCCCTGGGGCTTCCCCTTGCCCTCCCTTGGGCGGAGGCTGATGGGCGGCTTCTGATCCTAGGGCTTGTGGCAGAACATCACCAGGACCAGAGTGAAGAGAAAGTGTATGAAATAATTGCAAGTGAGTGAGGGGGGACGGGGTGGAGGCCAGGCCTCGGGGAGGCTGGGGGGGGGGGGGGGGGTGCTCACAGCAGCTCTCCCCGCCTTCCTCCCGGCCAGGGGGCTCCCGGAGGGGTCTCCCCCAGCCCGAGTGGAGGCTGCAGCCTCTTTCTGTCCTCCCGCAGTCCTAGAGCCCATGATGAACGATGCGGAGCCCTCGGTGTGTGAAGAGACCGCCCGCACCATCCGGACTGTGAGGCAGCATCTCCACTGGCTGCAACGCCCGCGGGATCCCTGGTACATGCTGGCGGTGCAATGCTGCTTGCCTTGAAGATTGTGGCAGGCGCCGAAGCAGAGGGCAGAACCCCAGCCCCAGAAGAATCCGGAAGAAACTTCGGAATCTGAAGACTCCTCCCTGGATTCATCTCCGTGCCAGAGCACGGACAGCTAGGGGGCCTCCAGTCCACAGGGGTTTTGGATGCCTCCAGGAAAGGAGCCTCCAGAACCCCCCCACCCCCACAACCACAAAGAAATTAAAGGAATTCCATCTGCTTATCCAGAGCCTCCTGGGGTCACTCCTCAGCGTCCTCCACAGCCCCCGGCATCCTCCCAGCTCCACACCTGCCTCCGTCGAGCAGCTCCCGTCCTCCCGGAGCTCAGGGCCCAGACCGGGATGCCACATCTCCCTCACAGCCCCACAGGGGCAGAGTAGAGGAGGACGAGGACCTCTCCCCACCTCCTGAGCACCCCCAGGAGGAGGAAGGCCCTGCCCCTCTCCCTTCCTCACCATGCTGCCTGCTGGGATGGTGTGAGGTTGGGAGGTGGGTGGCTTCTCCCCTTTCCCCCGTGCCCCTCCCTGTGATTGCTCTCCCGGCTGAGCTGTGTAGCCCCCTTTTTGCAGCCCTTGGCAAGTACCTGCTGGAGCAGCAGTGCAGGGACCTGATGCTGACCTGCCTGGAGCTGGTGTCACACGAGGTGCCTGAGGAGGATGAGCAGTGGGTCTCCTTGCTGAAAGCGGTGCTGGAGGAACTCATTTGTCCCCTTTCGCCCCATGTCCCAGTTTGTCATCTTCACCAATAGGCAGGCAGAGGTGCTGATGCCCACTGTGCGCCAGAAGCTGCTGGAGGTGCTAGTCCTCATGACATGCTGCAATCCCCACTCTGGCGCCATGACCGTACTCTTCAGCTGCCCCATGAGACAGAACTATGAGTCCCACAGCCTCCCAAAAACCCACAGAGCCCCTCCAAGCCTGCAGGGCCCCCCAATGCCCTGTCTGTGCCCGTAGATCGTTAATGGAGACGTGGGAGGAGGTTTTCAGCATGCCTGGCATGACAAAGAAGCTCCTCAATGAGATTTGCATGCTGCTGCAAAACAAGACTATGCGTGCGCACTTTGGGAGGAGAGAGGGCTATGAAATCCTCCAGCTCTGCCTCATGCAGACCCTGAGCCTCGAGGACCTCATCCCTGCCGTGCTGCAGGATGTGGAGGGCCTGAAGAGATGCATCAGGAACACCAACTTCCACCTCCTCTGGATTGCACTCAAAGGGCTGGTGGTGATGTTGGAGAGGCCCAAGATGGTGAGCGCACCCCCCCCCCCCCCCCCCCCCAAACCCTCCCGCATACACCCTTCCCTTCCCCATCCCCGGCAGCCTTCTCATGCCCTGGGCTTGCTGCTGTCATTGCAGGGGCTAACGGGGATTATTCTGCTGCCGATGTCCTGAAAAGCCTGCGGTTTGGCAACCCACACATCACGGTGCTGGCACTGGCGGTGTGCTGCAGGGTCCTGTGCGCCCTGAGGAAGAAGTTGGCCAGCATCAGTTCCCTGCGGCTGGTCCATCTGCTCACGTCCTACTTGGACAATGTAAGGGGGGGGTGAGGCTCCTGTGGCACCCACCCCGTGCCACAGCGGGCGGGCGAGGATCGCTCAGCCTCCGTCCTCTTCCTCTTCTAGGAGGCCAGCATGGTGCGGGAGAATGCCATGAAGCTCTTCAGCGCGTGCATGGAGCGCGTGCTGTGGAAGCACCGCAGAAAGATGTGGAAGAAAGTGCACAACGTCCTGCTGACCCTCTACCTCCGCATGAGCGAGGAGAACCCGAGCGTGGCCAAGGCGGGGCCGAAGGCAGGCGGCGAGGAGCCGGCGCCCATTCCCTGCCTCTGCTGCCCTGCAGGCTGCCCAGGAAGCCCTGATGGCCAGGTCTGAGCTGCTGTGGTGGGATGAGCTGCAAGAAGTGGCGCACATGAACCAGACCTGGGGGATCAGACCCTGCCTGCCTGATCCTTGGTGAGCTGCCCCTGCTTGTCCCTGCCCTGCCCCCACAATGGCCCTGGGGCTTCCCCTTGCCCTCCCTTGGGCGGAGGCTGATGGGCGGCTTCTGATCCTAGGGCTTGTGGCAGAACATCACCAGGACGTGAAGAGAAAGTGTATGAAATAATTGCAAGTGAGTGAGGGGGGACGGGGTGGAGGCCAGGCCTCGGGGAGGCTGGGGGGGGGGGGGGGGGGTGCTCACAGCAGCTCTCCCCGCCTTCCTCCCGCCAGGGGGCTCCCGGAGGGGTCTCCCCCAGCCCGAGTGGAGGCTGCAGCCTCTTTCTGTCCTCCCGCAGTCCTAGAGCCCATGATGAACGATGCGGAGCCCTCGGTGTGTGAAGAGACCGCCCGCACCATCCGGACTGTGAGGCAGCATCTCCACTGGCTGCAACGCCCGCGGGATCCCTGGTACATGCTGGCGGTGCAATGCTGCTTGCCTTGAAGATTGTGGCAGGCGCCGAAGCAGAGGGCAGAACCCCAGCCCCAGAAGAATCCGGAAGAAACTTCGGAATCTGAAGACTCCTCCCTGGATTCATCTCCGTGCCAGAGCACGGACAGCTAGGGGGCCTCCAGTCCACAGGGGTTTTGGATGCCTCCAGGAAAGGAGCCTCCAGAACCCCCCCACCCCCACAACCACAAAGAAATTAAAGAAATTCCATCTGCTTATCCAGAGCCTCCTGGGGTCACTCCTCAGCGTCCTCCACAGCCCCCGGCATCCTCCCAGCTCCACACCTGCCTCCGTCGAGCAGCTCCCGTCCTCCCGGAGCTCAGGGCCCAGACCGGGATGCCACATCTCCCTCACAGCCCCACAGGGGCAGAGTAGAGGAGGACGAGGACCTCTCCCCACCTCCTGAGCACCCCCAGGAGGAGGAAGGCCCTGCCCCTCTCCTTCCTCACCATGCTGCCTGCTGGGATGGTGTGAGGTTGGGAGGTGGGTGGCTTCTCCCCTTCCCCCGTGCCCCTCCCTGTGATTGCTCTCCCGGCTGAGCTGTGTAGCCCCCTTTTTTGCAGCCCTTTGGCAAGTACCTGCTGGAGCAGCAGTGCAGGGACCTGATGCTGACCTGCCTGGAGCTGGTGTCACACGAGGTGCCTGAGGAGGATGAGCAGTGGGTCTCCTTGCTGAAAGCGGTGCTGGAGGAACTCATTTGTCCCCTTTCGCCCCATGTCCCAGTTTGTCATCTTCACCAATAGGCAGGCAGAGGTGCTGATGCCCACTGTGCGCCAGAAGCTGCTGGAGGTGCTAGTCCTCATGACATGCTGCAATCCCCACTCTGGCGCCATGACCGTACTCTTCAGCTGCCCCATGAGACAGAACTATGAGTCCCACAGCCTCCCAAAAACCCCACAGAGCCCCTCCAAAGCCTGCAGGGCCCCCCAATGCCCTGTCTGTGCCCGTAGATCGTTAATGGAGACGTGGGAGGAGGTTTTCAGCATGCCTGGCATGACAAAGAAGCTCCTCAATGAGATTTGCATGCTGCTGCAAAACAAGACTATGCGTGCGCACTTTGGGAGGAGAGAGGGCTATGAAATCCTCCAGCTCTGCCTCATGCAGACCCTGAGCCTCGAGGACCTCATCCCTGCCGTGCTGCAGGATGTGGAGGGCCTGAAGAGATGCATCAGGAACACCAACTTCCACCTCCTCTGGATTGCACTCAAAGGGCTGGTGGTGATGTTGGAGAGGCCCAAGATGGTGAGCGCACCCCCCCCCCCCCCCCCCCCCCCAAACCCTCCCGCATACACCCTTCCCTTCCCCATCCCCGGCAGCCTTCTCATGCCCTGGGCTTGCTGCTGTCATTGCAGGGGCTAACGGGGATTATTCTGCTGCCCGATGTCCTGAAAAGCCTGCGGTTTGGCAACCCACACATCACGGTGCTGGCACTGGCGGTGTGCTGCAGGGTCCTGTGCGCCCTGAGGAAGAAGTTGGCCAGCATCAGTTCCCTGCGGCTGGTCCATCTGCTCACGTCCTACTTGGACAATGTAAGGGGGGGGTGAGGCTCCTGTGGCACCCACCCCGTGCCACAGCCGGGCGGGCGAGGATCGCTCAGCCTCCGTCCTCTTCCTCTTCTAGGAGGCCAGCATGGTGCGGGAGAATGCCATGAAGCTCTTCAGCGCGTGCATGGAGCGCGTGCTGTGGAAGCACCGCAGAAAGATGTGGAAGAAAGTGCACAACGTCCTGCTGACCCTCTACCTCCGCATGAGCGAGGAGAACCCGAGCGTGGCCAAGGCGGGGCCGAAGGCAGGCGGCGAGGAGCCGGCGCCCATTCCCTGCCTCTGCTGCCCTGCAGGCTGCCCAGGAAGCCCTGATGGCCAGGTCTGAGCTGCTGTGGTGGGATGAGCTGCAAGAAGTGGCGCACATGAACCAGACCTGGGGGATCAGACCCTGCCTGCCTGATCCTTGGTGAGCTGCCCCCTGCTTGTCCCTGCCCTGCCCCCACAATGGCCCTGGGGCTTCCCCTTGCCCTCCCTTGGGCGGAGGCTGATGGGCGGCTTCTGATCCTAGGGCTTGTGGCAGAACATCACCAGGACCAGAGTGAAGAGAAAGTGTATGAAATAATTGCAAGTGAGTGAGGGGGGACGGGGTGGAGGCCAGGCCTCGGGGAGGCTGGGGGGGGGGGGGGGGGTGCTCACAGCAGCTCTCCCCGCCTTCCTCCCGGCCAGGGGGCTCCCGGAGGGGTCTCCCCCAGCCCGAGTGGAGGCTGCAGCCTCTTTCTGTCCTCCCGCAGTCCTAGAGCCCATGATGAACGATGCGGAGCCCTCGGTGTGTGAAGAGACCGCCCGCACCATCCGGACTGTGAGGCAGCATCTCCACTGGCTGCAACGCCCGCGGGATCCCTGGTACATGCTGGCGGTGCAATGCTGCTTGCCTTGAAGATTGTGGCAGGCGCCGAAGCAGAGGGCAGAACCCCAGCCCCAGAAGAATCCGGAAGAAACTTCGGAATCTGAAGACTCCTCCCTGGATTCATCTCCGTGCCAGAGCACGGACAGCTAGGGGGCCTCCAGTCCACAGGGGTTTTGGATGCCTCCAGGAAAGGAGCCTCCAGAACCCCCCCACCCCCACAACCACAAAGAAATTAAAGGAATTCCATCTGCTTATCCAGAGCCTCCTGGGGTCACTCCTCAGCGTCCTCCACAGCCCCCGGCATCCTCCCAGCTCCACACCTGCCTCCGTCGAGCAGCTCCCGTCCTCCCGGAGCTCAGGGCCCAGACCGGGATGCCACATCTCCCTCACAGCCCCACAGGGGCAGAGTAGAGGAGGACGAGGACCTCTCCCCACCTCCTGAGCACCCCCAGGAGGAGGAAGGCCCTGCCCCTCTCCTTCCTCACCATGCTGCCTGCTGGGATGGTGTGAGGTTGGGAGGTGGGTGGCTTCTCCCCTTCCCCCGTGCCCCTCCCTGTGATTGCTCTCCCGGCTGAGCTGTGTAGCCCCCTTTTTGCAGCCCTTTGGCAAGTACCTGCTGGAGCAGCAGTGCAGGGACCTGATGCTGACCTGCCTGGAGCTGGTGTCACACGAGGTGCCTGAGGAGGATGAGCAGTGGGTCTCCTTGCTGAAAGCGGTGCTGGAGGAACTCATTTGTCCCCTTTCGCCCCATGTCCCAGTTTGTCATCTTCACCAATAGGCAGGCAGAGGTGCTGATGCCCACTGTGCGCCAGAAGCTGCTGGAGGTGCTAGTCCTCATGACATGCTGCAATCCCCACTCTGGCGCCATGACCGTACTCTTCAGCTGCCCCATGAGACAGAACTATGAGTCCCACAGCCTCCCAAAAACCCCACAGAGCCCCTCCAAAGCCTGCAGGGCCCCCCAATGCCCTGTCTGTGCCCGTAGATCGTTAATGGAGACGTGGGAGGAGGTTTTCAGCATGCCTGGCATGACAAAGAAGCTCCTCAATGAGATTTGCATGCTGCTGCAAAACAAGACTATGCGTGCGCACTTTGGGAGGAGAGAGGGCTATGAAATCCTCCAGCTCTGCCTCATGCAGACCCTGAGCCTCGAGGACCTCATCCCTGCCGTGCTGCAGGATGTGGAGGGCCTGAAGAGATGCATCAGGAACACCAACTTCCACCTCCTCTGGATTGCACTCAAAGGGCTGGTGGTGATGTTGGAGAGGCCCAAGATGGTGAGCGCACCCCCCCCCCCCCCCCCCCCCAAACCCTCCCGCATACACCCTTCCCTTCCCCATCCCCGTGGTGATGTTGGAGAGGCCCAAGATGGTGAGCGCACCCCCCCCAAACCCTCCCGCATACACCCTTCCCTTCCCCATCCCCGGCAGCCTTCTCATGCCCTGGGCTTGCTGCTGTCATTGCAGGGGCTAACGGGGATTATTCTGCTGCCCGATGTCCTGAAAAGCCTGCGGTTTGGCAACCCACACATCACGGTGCTGGCACTGGCGGTGTGCTGCAGGGTCCTGTGCGCCCTGAGGAAGAAGTTGGCCAGCATCAGTTCCCTGCGGCTGGTCGATCTGCTCACGTCCTACTTGGACAATGTAAGGGGGGGGTGAGGCTCCTGTGGCACCCACCCCGTGCCACAGCCGGGCGGGCGAGGATCGCTCAGCCTCCGTCCTCTTCCTCTTCTAGGAGGCCAGCATGGTGCGGGAGAATGCCATGAAGCTCTCAGCGCGTGCATGGAGCGCGTGCTGTGGAAGCACCGCAGAAGATGTGGAAGAAAGTGCACAACGTCCTGCTGACCCTCTACGTCCGCATGAGCGAGGAGAACCCGAGCGTGGCCGAGGCGGGGCCGAAGGCAGGCGGCGAGGAGCCGGCGCCAATTCCCTGCCTCTGCTGCCCTGCAGGCTGCCCAGAAGCCCTGATGGCCAGGTCTGAGCTGCTGTGGTGGGATGAGCTGCAAGAAGTGGCGCACATGAACCAGACCTGGGGGATCAGACCCTGCCTGCCTGATCCTTGGTGAGCTGCCCCCTGCTTGTCCCTGCCCTGCCCCCACAATGGCCCTGGGGCTTCCCCTTGCCCTCCCTTGGGCGGAGGCTGATGGGCGGCTTCTGATCCTAGGGCTTGTGGCAGAACATCACCAGGACCAGAGTGAAGAGAAAGTGTATGAAATAATTGCAAGTGAGTGAGGGGGGACGGGGTGGAGGCCAGGCCTCGGGGAGGCTGGGGGGGGGGTGCTCACAGCAGCTCTCCCCGCCTTCCTCCCGGCCAGGGGGCTCCCGGAGGGGTCTCCCCCAGCCCGAGTGGAGGCTGCAGCCTCTTTCTGTCCTCCCGCAGTCCTAGAGCCCATGATGAACGATGCGGGGCCCTCGGTGTGTGAAGAGACCGCCCGCACCATCCGGACTGTGAGGCAGCATCTCCACTGGCTGCAACGCCCGCGGGATCCCTGGTACATGCTGGCGGTGCAATGCTGCTTGCCTTGAAGATTGTGGCAGGCGCCGAAGCAGAGGGCAGAACCCCAGCCCCAGAAGAATCCGGAAGAAACTTCGGAATCTGAAGACTCCTCCCTGGATTCATCTCCGTGCCAGAGCACGGACAGCTAGGGGGCCTCCAGTCCACAGGGCTTTTGGATGCCTCCAGGAAAGGAGCCTCCAGAACCCCCCCACCCCCACAACCACAAAGAAATTAAAGAAATTCCATCTGTTTATCCAGAGCCTCCTGGGGTCACTCCTCAGCGTCCTCCACAGCCCCCGGCATCCTCCCAGCTCCACACCTGCCTCCGTCGAGCAGCTCCCGTCCTCCCGGAGCTCAGGCCCAGACCGGGATGCCACATCTCCCTCACAGCCCCACAGGGCAGAGTAGAGGAGGACGAGGACCTCTCCCCACCTCCTGAGCACCCCCAGGAGGAGGAAGGCCCTGCCCCCTCTCCTTCCTCACCATGCTGCCTGCTGGGATGGTGTGAGGTTGGGAGGTGGGTGGCTTCTCCCCCTTCCCCGTGCCCCTCCCTGTGATTGCTCTCCCGGCTGAGCTGTGTAGCCCCCTTTTTGCAGCCCTTTGGCAAGTACCTGCTGGAGCAGCAGTGCAGGGACCTGATGCTGACCTGCCTGGAGCTGGTGTCACACGAGGTGCCTGAGGAGGATGAGCAGTGGGTCTCCTTGCTGAAAGCGGTGCTGGAGGAACTCATTTGTCCCCTTTCGCCCATGTCCCAGTTTGTCATCTTCACCAATAGGCAGGCAGAGGTGCTGATGCCCACTGTGCGCCAGAAGCTGCTGGAGGTGCTAGTCCTCATGACATGCTGCAATCCCCACTCTGGCGCCATGACCGTACTCTTCAGCTGCCCCATGAGACAGAACTATGAGTCCCACAGCCTCCCAAAAACCCCACAGAGCCCCTCCAAAGCCTGCAGGGCCCCCCAATGCCCTGTCTGTGCCCGTAGATCGTTAATGGAGACGTGGGAGGAGGTTTTCAGCATGCCTGGCATGACAAAGAAGCTCCTCAATGAGATTTGCATGCTGCTGCAAAACAAGACTATGCGTGCGCACTTTGGGAGGAGAGAGGACTATGAAATCCTCCAGCTCTGCCTCATGCAGACCCTGAGCCTCGAGGACCTCATCCCTGCCGTGCTGCAGGATGTGGAGTGCCTGAAGAGATGCATCAGGAACACCAACTCCACCTCCTCTGGATTGCACTCAAAGGGCTGGTGGTGATGTTGGAGAGGCCCAAGATGGTGAGCGCACCCCCCCCAAACCCTCCCCGCATACACCCTTCCCTTCCCCATCCCCGGCAGCCCTTCTCATGCCCTGGCTTGCTGCTGTCATTGCAGGGCTAACGGGGATTATTCTGCTGCCCGATGTCCTGAAAAGCCTGCGGTTTGGCAACCCACACATCACGGTGCTGGCACTGGCGGTGTGCTGCAGGGTCCTGTGCGCCCTGAGGAAGAAGTTGGCCAGCATCAGTTCCCTGCGGCTGGTCGATCTGCTCACGTCCTACTTGGACAATGTAAGGGGGGGGTGAGGCTCCTGTGGCACCCACCCCGTGCCACAGCCGGGCGGGCGAGGATCGCTCAGCCTCCGTCCTCTTCCTCTTCTAGGAGGCCAGCATGGTGCGGGAGAATGCCATGAAGCTCTTCAGCGCGTGCATGGAGCGCGTGCTGTGGAAGCACCGCAGAAAGATGTGGAAGAAAGTGCACAACGTCCTGCTGACCCTCTACGTCCGCATGAGCGAGGAGAACCCGAGCGTGGCCGAGGCGGGGCCGAAGGCAGGCGGCGAGGAGCCGGCGCCAATTCCCTGCCTCTGCTGCCCTGCAGGCTGCCCAGGAAGCCCTGATGGCCAGGTCTGAGCTGCTGTGGTGGGATGAGCTGCAAGAAGTGGCGCACATGAACCAGACCTGGGGGATCAGACCCTGCCTGCCTGATCCTTGGTGAGCTGCCCCCTGCTTGTCCCTGCCCTGCCCCCACAATGGCCCTGGGGCTTCCCCTTGCCCTCCCTTGGGCGGAGGCTGATGGGCGGCTTCTGATCCTAGGGCTTGTGGCAGAACATCACCAGGACCAGAGTGAAGAGAAAGTGTATGAAATAATTGCAAGTGAGTGAGGGGGGACGGGGTGGAGGCCAGGCCTCGGGGAGGCTGGGGGGGGGGTGCTCACAGCAGCTCTCCCCCGCCTTCCTCCCGGCCAGGGGGCTCCCGGAGGGGTCTCCCCCAGCCCGAGTGGAGGCTGCAGCCTCTTTCTGTCCTCCCGCAGTCCTAGAGCCCATGATGAACGATGCGGGGCCCTCGGTGTGTGAAGAGACCGCCCGCACCATCCGGACTGTGAGGCAGCATCTCCACTGGCTGCAACGCCCGCGGGATCCCTGGTACATGCTGGCGGTGCAATGCTGCTTGCCTTGAAGATTGTGGCAGGCGCCGAAGCAGAGGGCAGAACCCCAGCCCCAGAAGAATCCGGAAGAAACTTCGGAATCTGAAGACTCCTCCCTGGATTCATCTCCGTGCCAGAGCACGGACAGCTAGGGGGCCTCCAGTCCACAGGGGTTTTGGATGCCTCCAGGAAAGGAGCCTCCAGAACCCCCCCACCCCCACAACCACAAAGAAATTAAAGAAATTCCATCTGTTTATCCAGAGCCTCCTGGGGTCACTCCTCAGCGTCCTCCACAGCCCCCGGCATCCTCCCAGCTCCACACCTGCCTCCGTCGAGCAGCTCCCGTCCTCCCGGAGCTCAGGGCCCAGACCGGGATGCCACATCTCCCTCACAGCCCCACAGGGGCAGAGTAGAGGAGGACGAGGACCTCTCCCCACCTCCTGAGCACCCCCAGGAGGAGGAAGGCCCTGCCCCCTCTCCTTCCTCACCATGCTGCCTGCTGGGATGGTGTGAGGTTGGGAGGTGGGTGGCTTCTCCCCTTCCCCCGTGCCCCTCCCTGTGATTGCTCTCCCGGCTGAGCTGTGTAGCCCCCTTTTTGCAGCCCTTTGGCAAGTACCTGCTGGAGCAGCAGTGCAGGGACCTGATGCTGACCTGCCTGGAGCTGGTGTCACACGAGGTGCCTGAGGAGGATGAGCAGTGGGTCTCCTTGCTGAAAGCGGTGCTGGAGGAACTCATTTGTCCCCTTTCGCCCCATGTCCCAGTTTGTCATCTTCACCAATAGGCAGGCAGAGGTGCTGATGCCCACTGTGCGCCAGAAGCTGCTGGAGGTGCTAGTCCTCATGACATGCTGCAATCCCCACTCTGGCGCCATGACCGTACTCTTCAGCTGCCCCATGAGACAGAACTATGAGTCCCACAGCCTCCCAAAAACCCCACAGAGCCCCTCCAAAGCCTGCAGGGCCCCCCAATGCCCTGTCTGTGCCCGTAGATCGTTAATGGAGACGTGGGAGGAGGTTTTCAGCATGCCTGGCATGACAAAGAAGCTCCTCAATGAGATTTGCATGCTGCTGCAAAACAAGACTATGCGTGCGCACTTTGGGAGGAGAGAGGACTATGAAATCCTCCAGCTCTGCCTCATGCAGACCCTGAGCCTCGAGGACCTCATCCCTGCCGTGCTGCAGGATGTGGAGTGCCTGAAGAGATGCATCAGGAACACCAACTTCCACCTCCTCTGGATTGCACTCAAAGGGCTGGTGGTGATGTTGGAGAGGCCCAAGATGGTGAGCGCACCCCCCCCAAACCCTCCCGCATACACCCTTCCCTTCCCCATCCCCGGCAGCCTTCTCATGCCCTGGGCTTGCTGCTGTCATTGCAGGGGCTAACGGGGATTATTCTGCTGCCCGATGTCCTGAAAAGCCTGCGGTTTGGCAACCCACACATCACGGTGCTGGCACTGGCGGTGTGCTGCAGGGTCCTGTGCGCCCTGAGGAAGAAGTTGGCCAGCATCAGTTCCCTGCGGCTGGTCGATCTGCTCACGTCCTACTTGGACAATGTAAGGGGGGGGTGAGGCTCCTGTGGCACCCACCCCGTGCCACAGCCGGGCGGGCGAGGATCGCTCAGCCTCCGTCCTCTTCCTCTTCTAGGAGGCCAGCATGGTGCGGGAGAATGCCATGAAGCTCTTCAGCGCGTGCATGGAGCGCGTGCTGTGGAAGCACCGCAGAAAGATGTGGAAGAAAGTGCACAACGTCCTGCTGACCCTCTACGTCCGCATGAGCGAGGAGAACCCGAGCGTGGCCGAGGCGGGGCCGAAGGCAGGCGGCGAGGAGCCGGCGCCAATTCCCTGCCTCTGCTGCCCTGCAGGCTGCCCAGGAAGCCCTGATGGCCAGGTCTGAGCTGCTGTGGTGGGATGAGCTGCAAGAAGTGGCGCACATGAACCAGACCTGGGGGATCAGACCCTGCCTGCCTGATCCTTGGTGAGCTGCCCCCTGCTTGTCCCTGCCCTGCCCCCACAATGGCCCTGGGGCTTCCCCTTGCCCTCCCTTGGGCGGAGGCTGATGGGCGGCTTCTGATCCTAGGGCTTGTGGCAGAACATCACCAGGACCAGAGTGAAGAGAAAGTGTATGAAATAATTGCAAGTGAGTGAGGGGGGACGGGGTGGAGGCCAGGCCTCGGGGAGGCTGGGGGGGGGGTGCTCACAGCAGCTCTCCCCGCCTTCCTCCCGGCCAGGGGGCTCCCGGAGGGGTCTCCCCCAGCCCGAGTGGAGGCTGCAGCCTCTTTCTGTCCTCCCGCAGTCCTAGAGCCCATGATGAACGATGCGGGGCCCTCGGTGTGTGAAGAGACCGCCCGCACCATCCGGACTGTGAGGCAGCATCTCCACTGGCTGCAACGCCCGCGGGATCCCTGGTACATGCTGGCGGTGCAATGCTGCTTGCCTTGAAGATTGTGGCAGGCGCCGAAGCAGAGGGCAGAACCCCAGCCCCAGAAGAATCCGGAAGAAACTTCGGAATCTGAAGACTCCTCCCTGGATTCATCTCCGTGCCAGAGCACGGACAGCTAGGGGGCCTCCAGTCCACAGGGGTTTTGGATGCCTCCAGGAAAGGAGCCTCCAGAACCCCCCCACCCCCACAACCACAAAGAAATTAAAGAAATTCCATCTGTTTATCCAGAGCCTCCTGGGGTCACTCCTCAGCGTCCTCCACAGCCCCCGGCATCCTCCCAGCTCCACACCTGCCTCCGTCGAGCAGCTCCCGTCCTCCCGGAGCTCAGGGCCCAGACCGGGATGCCACATCTCCCTCACAGCCCCACAGGGGCAGAGTAGAGGAGGACGAGGACCTCTCCCCACCTCCTGAGCACCCCCAGGAGGAGGAAGGCCCTGCCCCCTCTCCTTCCTCACCATGCTGCCTGCTGGGATGGTGTGAGGTTGGGAGGTGGGTGGCTTCTCCCCTTCCCCCGTGCCCCTCCCTGTGATTGCTCTCCCGGCTGAGCTGTGTAGCCCCCTTTTTGCAGCCCTTTGGCAAGTACCTGCTGGAGCAGCAGTGCAGGGACCTGATGCTGACCTGCCTGGAGCTGGTGTCACACGAGGTGCCTGAGGAGGATGAGCAGTGGGTCTCCTTGCTGAAAGCGGTGCTGGAGGAACTCATTTGTCCCCTTTCGCCCCATGTCCCAGTTTGTCATCTTCACCAATAGGCAGGCAGAGGTGCTGATGCCCACTGTGCGCCAGAAGCTGCTGGAGGTGCTAGTCCTCATGACATGCTGCAATCCCCACTCTGGCGCCATGACCGTACTCTTCAGCTGCCCCATGAGACAGAACTATGAGTCCCACAGCCTCCCAAAAACCCCACAGAGCCCCTCCAAAGCCTGCAGGGCCCCCCAATGCCCTGTCTGTGCCCGTAGATCGTTAATGGAGACGTGGGAGGAGGTTTTCAGCATGCCTGGCATGACAAAGAAGCTCCTCAATGAGATTTGCATGCTGCTGCAAAACAAGACTATGCGTGCGCACTTTGGGAGGAGAGAGGACTATGAAATCCTCCAGCTCTGCCTCATGCAGACCCTGAGCCTCGAGGACCTCATCCCTGCCGTGCTGCAGGATGTGGAGTGCCTGAAGAGATGCATCAGGAACACCAACTTCCACCTCCTCTGGATTGCACTCAAAGGGCTGGTGGTGATGTTGGAGAGGCCCAAGATGGTGAGCGCACCCCCCCCAAACCCTCCCGCATACACCCTTCCCTTCCCCATCCCCGGCAGCCTTCTCATGCCCTGGGCTTGCTGCTGTCATTGCAGGGGCTAACGGGGATTATTCTGCTGCCCGATGTCCTGAAAAGCCTGCGGTTTGGCAACCCACACATCACGGTGCTGGCACTGGCGGTGTGCTGCAGGGTCCTGTGCGCCCTGAGGAAGAAGTTGGCCAGCATCAGTTCCCTGCGGCTGGTCGATCTGCTCACGTCCTACTTGGACAATGTAAGGGGGGGGTGAGGCTCCTGTGGCACCCACCCCGTGCCACAGCCGGGCGGGCGAGGATCGCTCAGCCTCCGTCCTCTTCCTCTTCTAGGAGGCCAGCATGGTGCGGGAGAATGCCATGAAGCTCTTCAGCGCGTGCATGGAGCGCGTGCTGTGGAAGCACCGCAGAAAGATGTGGAAGAAAGTGCACAACGTCCTGCTGACCCTCTACGTCCGCATGAGCGAGGAGAACCCGAGCGTGGCCGAGGCGGGGCCGAAGGCAGGCGGCGAGGAGCCGGCGCCAATTCCCTGCCTCTGCTGCCCTGCAGGCTGCCCAGGAAGCCCTGATGGCCAGGTCTGAGCTGCTGTGGTGGGATGAGCTGCAAGAAGTGGCGCACATGAACCAGACCTGGGGGATCAGACCCTGCCTGCCTGATCCTTGGTGAGCTGCCCCCTGCTTGTCCCTGCCCTGCCCCCACAATGGCCCTGGGGCTTCCCCTTGCCCTCCCTTGGGCGGAGGCTGATGGGCGGCTTCTGATCCTAGGGCTTGTGGCAGAACATCACCAGGACCAGAGTGAAGAGAAAGTGTATGAAATAATTGCAAGTGAGTGAGGGGGGACGGGGTGGAGGCCAGGCCTCGGGGAGGCTGGGGGGGGGGTGCTCACAGCAGCTCTCCCCGCCTTCCTCCCGGCCAGGGGGCTCCCGGAGGGGTCTCCCCCAGCCCGAGTGGAGGCTGCAGCCTCTTTCTGTCCTCCCGCAGTCCTAGAGCCCATGATGAACGATGCGGGGCCCTCGGTGTGTGAAGAGACCGCCCGCACCATCCGGACTGTGAGGCAGCATCTCCACTGGCTGCAACGCCCGCGGGATCCCTGGTACATGCTGGCGGTGCAATGCTGCTTGCCTTGAAGATTGTGGCAGGCGCCGAAGCAGAGGGCAGAACCCCAGCCCCAGAAGAATCCGGAAGAAACTTCGGAATCTGAAGACTCCTCCCTGGATTCATCTCCGTGCCAGAGCACGGACAGCTAGGGGGCCTCCAGTCCACAGGGGTTTTGGATGCCTCCAGGAAAGGAGCCTCCAGAACCCCCCCACCCCCACAACCACAAAGAAATTAAAGAAATTCCATCTGTTTATCCAGAGCCTCCTGGGGTCACTCCTCAGCGTCCTCCACAGCCCCCGGCATCCTCCCAGCTCCACACCTGCCTCCGTCGAGCAGCTCCCGTCCTCCCGGAGCTCAGGGCCCAGACCGGGATGCCACATCTCCCTCACAGCCCCACAGGGGCAGAGTAGAGGAGGACGAGGACCTCTCCCCACCTCCTGAGCACCCCCAGGAGGAGGAAGGCCCTGCCCCCTCTCCTTCCTCACCATGCTGCCTGCTGGGATGGTGTGAGGTTGGGAGGTGGGTGGCTTCTCCCCTTCCCCCGTGCCCCTCCCTGTGATTGCTCTCCCGGCTGAGCTGTGTAGCCCCCTTTTTGCAGCCCTTTGGCAAGTACCTGCTGGAGCAGCAGTGCAGGGACCTGATGCTGACCTGCCTGGAGCTGGTGTCACACGAGGTGCCTGAGGAGGATGAGCAGTGGGTCTCCTTGCTGAAAGCGGTGCTGGAGGAACTCATTTGTCCCCTTTCGCCCCATGTCCCAGTTTGTCATCTTCACCAATAGGCAGGCAGAGGTGCTGATGCCCACTGTGCGCCAGAAGCTGCTGGAGGTGCTAGTCCTCATGACATGCTGCAATCCCCACTCTGGCGCCATGACCGTACTCTTCAGCTGCCCCATGAGACAGAACTATGAGTCCCACAGCCTCCCAAAAACCCCACAGAGCCCCTCCAAAGCCTGCAGGGCCCCCCAATGCCCTGTCTGTGCCCGTAGATCGTTAATGGAGACGTGGGAGGAGGTTTTCAGCATGCCTGGCATGACAAAGAAGCTCCTCAATGAGATTTGCATGCTGCTGCAAAACAAGACTATGCGTGCGCACTTTGGGAGGAGAGAGGACTATGAAATCCTCCAGCTCTGCCTCATGCAGACCCTGAGCCTCGAGGACCTCATCCCTGCCGTGCTGCAGGATGTGGAGTGCCTGAAGAGATGCATCAGGAACACCAACTTCCACCTCCTCTGGATTGCACTCAAAGGGCTGGTGGTGATGTTGGAGAGGCCCAAGATGGTGAGCGCACCCCCCCCAAACCCTCCCGCATACACCCTTCCCTTCCCCATCCCCGGCAGCCTTCTCATGCCCTGGGCTTGCTGCTGTCATTGCAGGGGCTAACGGGGATTATTCTGCTGCCCGATGTCCTGAAAAGCCTGCGGTTTGGCAACCCACACATCACGGTGCTGGCACTGGCGGTGTGCTGCAGGGTCCTGTGCGCCCTGAGGAAGAAGTTGGCCAGCATCAGTTCCCTGCGGCTGGTCGATCTGCTCACGTCCTACTTGGACAATGTAAGGGGGGGGTGAGGCTCCTGTGGCACCCACCCCGTGCCACAGCCGGGCGGGCGAGGATCGCTCAGCCTCCGTCCTCTTCCTCTTCTAGGAGGCCAGCATGGTGCGGGAGAATGCCATGAAGCTCTTCAGCGCGTGCATGGAGCGCGTGCTGTGGAAGCACCGCAGAAAGATGTGGAAGAAAGTGCACAACGTCCTGCTGACCCTCTACCTCCGCATGAGCGAGGAGAACCCGAGCGTGGCCAAGGCGGGGCCGAAGGCAGGCGGCGAGGAGCCGGCGCCAATTCCCTGCCTCTGCTGCCCTGCAGGCTGCCCAGGAAGCCCTGATGGCCAGGTCTGAGCTGCTGTGGTGGGATGAGCTGCAAGAAGTGGCGCACATGAACCAGACCTGGGGGATCAGACCCTGCCTGCCTGATCCTTGGTGAGCTGCCCCCTGCTTGTCCCTGCCCTGCCCCCACAATGGCCCTGGGGCTTCCCCTTGCCCTCCCTTGGGTGGAGGCTGATGGGCGGCTTCTGATCCTAGGGCTTGTGGCAGAACATCACCAGGACCAGAGTGAAGAGAAAGTGTATGAAATAATTGCAAGTGAGTGAGGGGGGACGGGGTGGAGGCCAGGCCTCGGGGAGGCTGGGGGGGGGGTGCTCACAGCAGCTCTCCCCGCCTTCCTCCCGGCCAGGGGGCTCCCGGAGGGGTCTCCCCCAGCCCGAGTGGAGGCTGCAGCCTCTTTCTGTCCTCCCGCAGTCCTAGAGCCCATGATGAACGATGCGGGGCCCTCGGTGTGTGAAGAGACCGCCCGCACCATCCGGACTGTGAGGCAGCATCTCCACTGGCTGCAACGCCCGCGGGATCCCTGGTACATGCTGGCGGTGCAATGCTGCTTGCCTTGAAGATTGTGGCAGGCGCCGAAGCAGAGGGCAGAACCCCAGCCCCAGAAGAATCCGGAAGAAACTTCGGAATCTGAAGACTCCTCCCTGGATTCATCTCCGTGCCAGAGCACGGACAGCTAGGGGGCCTCCAGTCCACAGGGGTTTTGGATGCCTCCAGGAAAGGAGCCTCCAGAACCCCCCCACCCCCACAACCACAAAGAAATTAAAGAAATTCCATCTGTTTATCCAGAGCCTCCTGGGGTCACTCCTCAGCGTCCTCCACAGCCCCCGGCATCCTCCCAGCTCCACACCTGCCTCCGTCGAGCAGCTCCCGTCCTCCCGGAGCTCAGGGCCCAGACCGGGATGCCACATCTCCCTCACAGCCCCACAGGGGCAGAGTAGAGGAGGACGAGGACCTCTCCCCACCTCCTGAGCACCCCCAGGAGGAGGAAGGCCCTGCCCCCTCTCCTTCCTCACCATGCTGCCTGCTGGGATGGTGTGAGGTTGGGAGGTGGGTGGCTTCTCCCCTTCCCCCGTGCCCCTCCCTGTGATTGCTCTCCCGGCTGAGCTGTGTAGCCCCCTTTTTGCAGCCCTTTGGCAAGTACCTGCTGGAGCAGCAGTGCAGGGACCTGATGCTGACCTGCCTGGAGCTGGTGTCACACGAGGTGCCTGAGGAGGATGAGCAGTGGGTCTCCTTGCTGAAAGCGGTGCTGGAGGAACTCATTTGTCCCCTTTCGCCCCATGTCCCAGTTTGTCATCTTCACCAATAGGCAGGCAGAGGTGCTGATGCCCACTGTGCGCCAGAAGCTGCTGGAGGTGCTAGTCCTCATGACATGCTGCAATCCCCACTCTGGCGCCATGACCGTACTCTTCAGCTGCCCCATGAGACAGAACTATGAGTCCCACAGCCTCCCAAAAACCCCACAGAGCCCCTCCAAAGCCTGCAGGGCCCCCCAATGCCCTGTCTGTGCCCGTAGATCGTTAATGGAGACGTGGGAGGAGGTTTTCAGCATGCCTGGCATGACAAAGAAGCTCCTCAATGAGATTTGCATGCTGCTGCAAAACAAGACTATGCGTGCGCACTTTGGGAGGAGAGAGGACTATGAAATCCTCCAGCTCTGCCTCATGCAGACCCTGAGCCTCGAGGACCTCATCCCTGCCGTGCTGCAGGATGTGGAGTGCCTGAAGAGATGCATCAGGAACACCAACTTCCACCTCCTCTGGATTGCACTCAAAGGGCTGGTGGTGATGTTGGAGAGGCCCAAGATGGTGAGCGCACCCCCCCCAAACCCTCCCGCATACACCCTTCCCTTCCCCATCCCCGGCAGCCTTCTCATGCCCTGGGCTTGCTGCTGTCATTGCAGGGGCTAACGGGGATTATTCTGCTGCCCGATGTCCTGAAAAGCCTGCGGTTTGGCAACCCACACATCACGGTGCTGGCACTGGCGGTGTGCTGCAGGGTCCTGTGCGCCCTGAGGAAGAAGTTGGCCAGCATCAGTTCCCTGCGGCTGGTCGATCTGCTCACGTCCTACTTGGACAATGTAAGGGGGGGGTGAGGCTCCTGTGGCACCCACCCCGTGCCACAGCCGGGCGGGCGAGGATCGCTCAGCCTCCGTCCTCTTCCTCTTCTAGGAGGCCAGCATGGTGCGGGAGAATGCCATGAAGCTCTTCAGCGCGTGCATGGAGCGCGTGCTGTGGAAGCACCGCAGAAAGATGTGGAAGAAAGTGCACAACGTCCTGCTGACCCTCTACGTCCGCATGAGCGAGGAGAACCCGAGCGTGGCCGAGGCGGGGCCGAAGGCAGGCGGCGAGGAGCCGGCGCCAATTCCCTGCCTCTGCTGCCCTGCAGGCTGCCCAGGAAGCCCTGATGGCCAGGTCTGAGCTGCTGTGGTGGGATGAGCTGCAAGAAGTGGCGCACATGAACCAGACCTGGGGGATCAGACCCTGCCTGCCTGATCCTTGGTGAGCTGCCCCCTGCTTGTCCCTGCCCTGCCCCCACAATGGCCCTGGGGCTTCCCCTTGCCCTCCCTTGGGCGGAGGCTGATGGGCGGCTTCTGATCCTAGGGCTTGTGGCAGAACATCACCAGGACCAGAGTGAAGAGAAAGTGTATGAAATAATTGCAAGTGAGTGAGGGGGGACGGGGTGGAGGCCAGGCCTCGGGGAGGCTGGGGGGGGGGTGCTCACAGCAGCTCTCCCCGCCTTCCTCCCGGCCAGGGGGCTCCCGGAGGGGTCTCCCCCAGCCCGAGTGGAGGCTGCAGCCTCTTTCTGTCCTCCCGCAGTCCTAGAGCCCATGATGAACGATGCGGGGCCCTCGGTGTGTGAAGAGACCGCCCGCACCATCTGGACTGTGAGGCAGCATCTCCACTGGCTGCAACGCCCGCGGGATCCCTGGTACATGCTGGCGGTGCAATGCTGCTTGCCTTGAAGATTGTGGCAGGCGCCGAAGCAGAGGGCAGAACCCCAGCCCCAGAAGAATCCGGAAGAAACTTCGGAATCTGAAGACTCCTCCCTGGATTCATCTCCGTGCCAGAGCACGGACAGCTAGGGGGCCTCCAGTCCACAGGGGTTTTGGATGCCTCCAGGAAAGGAGCCTCCAGAACCCCCCCACCCCCACAACCACAAAGAAATTAAAGAAATTCCATCTGTTTATCCAGAGCCTCCTGGGGTCACTCCTCAGCGTCCTCCACAGCCCCCGGCATCCTCCCAGCTCCACACCTGCCTCCGTCGAGCAGCTCCCGTCCTCCCGGAGCTCAGGGCCCAGACGGGGATGCCACATCTCCCTCACAGCCCCACAGGGGCAGAGTAGAGGAGGACGAGGACCTCTCCCCACCTCCTGAGCACCCCCAGGAGGAGGAAGGCCCTGCCCCCTCTCCTTCCTCACCATGCTGCCTGCTGGGATGGTGTGAGGTTGGGAGGTGGGTGGCTTCTCCCCTTCCCCCGTGCCCCTCCCTGTGATTGCTCTCCCGGCTGAGCTGTGTAGCCCCCTTTTTGCAGCCCTTTGGCAAGTACCTGCTGGAGCAGCAGTGCAGGGACCTGATGCTGACCTGCCTGGAGCTGGTGTCACACGAGGTGCCTGAGGAGGATGAGCAGTGGGTCTCCTTGCTGAAAGCGGTGCTGGAGGAACTCATTTGTCCCCTTTCGCCCCATGTCCCAGTTTGTCATCTTCACCAATAGGCAGGCAGAGGTGCTGATGCCCACTGTGCGCCAGAAGCTGCTGGAGGTGCTAGTCCTCATGACATGCTGCAATCCCCACTCTGGCGCCATGACCGTACTCTTCAGCTGCCCCATGAGACAGAACTATGAGTCCCACAGCCTCCCAAAAACCCCACAGAGCCCCTCCAAAGCCTGCAGGGCCCCCCAATGCCCTGTCTGTGCCCGTAGATCGTTAATGGAGACGTGGGAGGAGGTTTTCAGCATGCCTGGCATGACAAAGAAGCTCCTCAATGAGATTTGCATGCTGCTGCAAAACAAGACTATGCGTGCGCACTTTGGGAGGAGAGAGGACTATGAAATCCTCCAGCTCTGCCTCATGCAGACCCTGAGCCTCGAGGACCTCATCCCTGCCGTGCTGCAGGATGTGGAGTGCCTGAAGAGATGCATCAGGAACACCAACTTCCACCTCCTCTGGATTGCACTCAAAGGGCTGGTGGTGATGTTGGAGAGGCCCAAGATGGTGAGCGCACCCCCCCCAAACCCTCCCGCATACACCCTTCCCTTCCCCATCCCCGGCAGCCTTCTCATGCCCTGGGCTTGCTGCTGTCATTGCAGGGGCTAACGGGGATTATTCTGCTGCCCGATGTCCTGAAAAGCCTGCGGTTTGGCAACCCACACATCACGGTGCTGGCACTGGCGGTGTGCTGCAGGGTCCTGTGCGCCCTGAGGAAGAAGTTGGCCAGCATCAGTTCCCTGCGGCTGGTCGATCTGCTCACGTCCTACTTGGACAATGTAAGGGGGGGGTGAGGCTCCTGTGGCACCCACCCCGTGCCACAGCCGGGCGGGCGAGGATCGCTCAGCCTCCGTCCTCTTCCTCTTCTAGGAGGCCAGCATGGTGCGGGAGAATGCCATGAAGCTCTTCAGCGCGTGCATGGAGCGCGTGCTGTGGAAGCACCGCAGAAAGATGTGGAAGAAAGTGCACAACGTCCTGCTGACCCTCTACGTCCGCATGAGCGAGGAGAACCCGAGCGTGGCCGAGGCGGGGCCGAAGGCAGGCGGCGAGGAGCCGGCGCCAATTCCCTGCCTCTGCTGCCCTGCAGGCTGCCCAGGAAGCCCTGATGGCCAGGTCTGAGCTGCTGTGGTGGGATGAGCTGCAAGAAGTGGCGCACATGAACCAGACCTGGGGGATCAGACCCTGCCTGCCTGATCCTTGGTGAGCTGCCCCCTGCTTGTCCCTGCCCTGCCCCCACAATGGCCCTGGGGCTTCCCCTTGCCCTCCCTTGGGCGGAGGCTGATGGGCGGCTTCTGATCCTAGGGCTTGTGGCAGAACATCACCAGGACCAGAGTGAAGAGAAAGTGTATGAAATAATTGCAAGTGAGTGAGGGGGGACGGGGTGGAGGCCAGGCCTCGGGGAGGCTGGGGGGGGGGTGCTCACAGCAGCTCTCCCCGCCTTCCTCCCGGCCAGGGGGCTCCCGGAGGGGTCTCCCCCAGCCCGAGTGGAGGCTGCAGCCTCTTTCTGTCCTCCCGCAGTCCTAGAGCCCATGATGAACGATGCGGGGCCCTCGGTGTGTGAAGAGACCGCCCGCACCATCCGGACTGTGAGGCAGCATCTCCACTGGCTGCAACGCCCGCGGGATCCCTGGTACATGCTGGCGGTGCAATGCTGCTTGCCTTGAAGATTGTGGCAGGCGCCGAAGCAGAGGGCAGAACCCCAGCCCCAGAAGAATCCGGAAGAAACTTCGGAATCTGAAGACTCCTCCCTGGATTCATCTCCGTGCCAGAGCACGGACAGCTAGGGGGCCTCCAGTCCACAGGGGTTTTGGATGCCTCCAGGAAAGGAGCCTCCAGAACCCCCCCACCCCCACAACCACAAAGAAATTAAAGAAATTCCATCTGTTTATCCAGAGCCTCCTGGGGTCACTCCTCAGCGTCCTCCACAGCCCCCGGCATCCTCCCAGCTCCACACCTGCCTCCGTCGAGCAGCTCCCGTCCTCCCGGAGCTCAGGGCCCAGACCGGGATGCCACATCTCCCTCACAGCCCCACAGGGGCAGAGTAGAGGAGGACGAGGACCTCTCCCCACCTCCTGAGCACCCCCAGGAGGAGGAAGGCCCTGCCCCCTCTCCTTCCTCACCATGCTGCCTGCTGGGATGGTGTGAGGTGGGGAGGTGGGTGGCTTCTCCCCTTCCCCCGTGCCCCTCCCTGTGATTGCTCTCCCGGCTGAGCTGTGTAGCCCCCTTTTTGCAGCCCTTTGGCAAGTACCTGCTGGAGCAGCAGTGCAGGGACCTGATGCTGACCTGCCTGGAGCTGGTGTCACACGAGGTGCCTGAGGAGGATGAGCAGTGGGTCTCCTTGCTGAAAGCGGTGCTGGAGGAACTCATTTGTCCCCTTTCGCCCCATGTCCCAGTTTGTCATCTTCACCAATAGGCAGGCAGAGGTGCTGATGCCCACTGTGCGCCAGAAGCTGCTGGAGGTGCTAGTCCTCATGACATGCTGCAATCCCCACTCTGGCGCCATGACCGTACTCTTCAGCTGCCCCATGAGACAGAACTATGAGTCCCACAGCCTCCCAAAAACCCCACAGAGCCCCTCCAAAGCCTGCAGGGCCCCCCAATGCCCTGTCTGTGCCCGTAGATCGTTAATGGAGACGTGGGAGGAGGTTTTCAGCATGCCTGGCATGACAAAGAAGCTCCTCAATGAGATTTGCATGCTGCTGCAAAACAAGACTATGCGTGCGCACTTTGGGAGGAGAGAGGACTATGAAATCCTCCAGCTCTGCCTCATGCAGACCCTGAGCCTCGAGGACCTCATCCCTGCCGTGCTGCAGGATGTGGAGTGCCTGAAGAGATGCATCAGGAACACCAACTTCCACCTCCTCTGGATTGCACTCAAAGGGCTGGTGGTGATGTTGGAGAGGCCCAAGATGGTGAGCGCACCCCCCCCAAACCCTCCCGCATACACCCTTCCCTTCCCCATCCCCGGCAGCCTTCTCATGCCCTGGGCTTGCTGCTGTCATTGCAGGGGCTAACGGGGATTATTCTGCTGCCCGATGTCCTGAAAAGCCTGCGGTTTGGCAACCCACACATCACGGTGCTGGCACTGGCGGTGTGCTGCAGGGTCCTGTGCGCCCTGAGGAAGAAGTTGGCCAGCATCAGTTCCCTGCGGCTGGTCGATCTGCTCACGTCCTACTTGGACAATGTAAGGGGGGGGTGAGGCTCCTGTGGCACCCACCCCGTGCCACAGCCGGGCGGGCGAGGATCGCTCAGCCTCCGTCCTCTTCCTCTTCTAGGAGGCCAGCATGGTGCGGGAGAATGCCATGAAGCTCTTCAGCGCGTGCATGGAGCGCGTGCTGTGGAAGCACCGCAGAAAGATGTGGAAGAAAGTGCACAACGTCCTGCTGACCCTCTACGTCCGCATGAGCGAGGAGAACCCGAGCGTGGCCGAGGCGGGGCCGAAGGCAGGCGGCGAGGAGCCGGCGCCAATTCCCTGCCTCTGCTGCCCTGCAGGCTGCCCAGGAAGCCCTGATGGCCAGGTCTGAGCTGCTGTGGTGGGATGAGCTGCAAGAAGTGGCGCACATGAACCAGACCTGGGGGATCAGACCCTGCCTGCCTGATCCTTGGTGAGCTGCCCCCTGCTTGTCCCTGCCCTGCCCCCACAATGGCCCTGGGGCTTCCCCTTGCCCTCCCTTGGGCGGAGGCTGATGGGCGGCTTCTGATCCTAGGGCTTGTGGCAGAACATCACCAGGACCAGAGTGAAGAGAAAGTGTATGAAATAATTGCAAGTGAGTGAGGGGGGACGGGGTGGAGGCCAGGCCTCGGGGAGGCTGGGGGGGGGGTGCTCACAGCAGCTCTCCCCGCCTTCCTCCCGGCCAGGGGGCTCCCGGAGGGGTCTCCCCCAGCCCGAGTGGAGGCTGCAGCCTCTTTCTGTCCTCCCGCAGTCCTAGAGCCCATGATGAACGATGCGGGGCCCTCGGTGTGTGAAGAGACCGCCCGCACCATCCGGACTGTGAGGCAGCATCTCCACTGGCTGCAACGCCCGCGGGATCCCTGGTACATGCTGGCGGTGCAATGCTGCTTGCCTTGAAGATTGTGGCAGGCGCCGAAGCAGAGGGCAGAACCCCAGCCCCAGAAGAATCCGGAAGAAACTTCGGAATCTGAAGACTCCTCCCTGGATTCATCTCCGTGCCAGAGCACGGACAGCTAGGGGGCCTCCAGTCCACAGGGGTTTTGGATGCCTCCAGGAAAGGAGCCTCCAGAACCCCCCCACCCCCACAACCACAAAGAAATTAAAGAAATTCCATCTGTTTATCCAGAGCCTCCTGGGGTCACTCCTCAGCGTCCTCCACAGCCCCCGGCATCCTCCCAGCTCCACACCTGCCTCCGTCGAGCAGCTCCCGTCCTCCCGGAGCTCAGGGCCCAGACCGGGATGCCACATCTCCCTCACAGCCCCACAGGGGCAGAGTAGAGGAGGACGAGGACCTCTCCCCACCTCCTGAGCACCCCCAGGAGGAGGAAGGCCCTGCCCCCTCTCCTTCCTCACCATGCTGCCTGCTGGGATGGTGTGAGGTTGGGAGGTGGGTGGCTTCTCCCCTTCCCCCGTGCCCCTCCCTGTGATTGCTCTCCCGGCTGAGCTGTGTAGCCCCCTTTTTGCAGCCCTTTGGCAAGTACCTGCTGGAGCAGCAGTGCAGGGACCTGATGCTGACCTGCCTGGAGCTGGTGTCACACGAGGTGCCTGAGGAGGATGAGCAGTGGGTCTCCTTGCTGAAAGCGGTGCTGGAGGAACTCATTTGTCCCCTTTCGCCCCATGTCCCAGTTTGTCATCTTCACCAATAGGCAGGCAGAGGTGCTGATGCCCACTGTGCGCCAGAAGCTGCTGGAGGTGCTAGTCCTCATGACATGCTGCAATCCCCACTCTGGCGCCATGACCGTACTCTTCAGCTGCCCCATGAGACAGAACTATGAGTCCCACAGCCTCCCAAAAACCCCACAGAGCCCCTCCAAAGCCTGCAGGGCCCCCCAATGCCCTGTCTGTGCCCGTAGATCGTTAATGGAGACGTGGGAGGAGGTTTTCAGCATGCCTGGCATGACAAAGAAGCTCCTCAATGAGATTTGCATGCTGCTGCAAAACAAGACTATGCGTGCGCACTTTGGGAGGAGAGAGGACTATGAAATCCTCCAGCTCTGCCTCATGCAGACCCTGAGCCTCGAGGACCTCATCCCTGCCGTGCTGCAGGATGTGGAGTGCCTGAAGAGATGCATCAGGAACACCAACTTCCACCTCCTCTGGATTGCACTCAAAGGGCTGGTGGTGATGTTGGAGAGGCCCAAGATGGTGAGCGCACCCCCCCCAAACCCTCCCGCATACACCCTTCCCTTCCCCATCCCCGGCAGCCTTCTCATGCCCTGGGCTTGCTGCTGTCATTGCAGGGGCTAACGGGGATTATTCTGCTGCCCGATGTCCTGAAAAGCCTGCGGTTTGGCAACCCACACATCACGGTGCTGGCACTGGCGGTGTGCTGCAGGGTCCTGTGCGCCCTGAGGAAGAAGTTGGCCAGCATCAGTTCCCTGCGGCTGGTCGATCTGCTCACGTCCTACTTGGACAATGTAAGGGGGGGGTGAGGCTCCTGTGGCACCCACCCCGTGCCACAGCCGGGCGGGCGAGGATCGCTCAGCCTCCGTCCTCTTCCTCTTCTAGGAGGCCAGCATGGTGCGGGAGAATGCCATGAAGCTCTTCAGCGCGTGCATGGAGCGCGTGCTGTGGAAGCACCGCAGAAAGATGTGGAAGAAAGTGCACAACGTCCTGCTGACCCTCTACCTCCGCATGAGCGAGGAGAACCCGAGCGTGGCCAAGGCGGGGCCGAAGGCAGGCGGCGAGGAGCCGTCGCCAATTCCCTGCCTCTGCTGCCCTGCAGGCTGCCCAGGAAGCCCTGATGGCCAGGTCTGAGCTGCTGTGGTGGGATGAGCTGCAAGAAGTGGCGCACATGAACCAGACCTGGGGGATCAGACCCTGCCTGCCTGATCCTTGGTGAGCTGCCCCCTGCTTGTCCCTGCCCTGCCCCCACAATGGCCCTGGGGCTTCCCCTTGCCCTCCCTTGGGCGGAGGCTGATGGGCGGCTTCTGATCCTAGGGCTTGTGGCAGAACATCACCAGGACCAGAGTGAAGAGAAAGTGTATGAAATAATTGCAAGTGAGTGAGGGGGGACGGGGTGGAGGCCAGGCCTCGGGGAGGCTGGGGGGGGGGTGCTCACAGCAGCTCTCCCCGCCTTCCTCCCGGCCAGGGGGCTCCCGGAGGGGTCTCCCCCAGCCCGAGTGGAGGCTGCAGCCTCTTTCTGTCCTCCCGCAGTCCTAGAGCCCATGATGAACGATGCGGGGCCCTCGGTGTGTGAAGAGACCGCCCGCACCATCCGGACTGTGAGGCAGCATCTCCACTGGCTGCAACGCCCGCGGGATCCCTGGTACATGCTGGCGGTGCAATGCTGCTTGCCTTGAAGATTGTGGCAGGCGCCGAAGCAGAGGGCAGAACCCCAGCCCCAGAAGAATCCGGAAGAAACTTCGGAATCTGAAGACTCCTCCCTGGATTCATCTCCGTGCCAGAGCACGGACAGCTAGGGGGCCTCCAGTCCACAGGGGTTTTGGATGCCTCCAGGAAAGGAGCCTCCAGAACCCCCCCACCCCCACAACCACAAAGAAATTAAAGAAATTCCATCTGTTTATCCAGAGCCTCCTGGGGTCACTCCTCAGCGTCCTCCACAGCCCCCGGCATCCTCCCAGCTCCACACCTGCCTCCGTCGAGCAGCTCCCGTCCTCCCGGAGCTCAGGGCCCAGACCGGGATGCCACATCTCCCTCACAGCCCCACAGGGGCAGAGTAGAGGAGGACGAGGACCTCTCCCCACCTCCTGAGCACCCCCAGGAGGAGGAAGGCCCTGCCCCTCTCCTTCCTCACCATGCTGCCTGCTGGGATGGTGTGAGGTTGGGAGGTGGGTGGCTTCTCCCCTTCCCCCGTGCCCCTCCCTGTGATTGCTCTCCCGGCTGAGCTGTGTAGCCCCCTTTTTGCAGCCCTTTGGCAAGTACCTGCTGGAGCAGCAGTGCAGGGACCTGATGCTGACCTGCCTGGAGCTGGTGTCACACGAGGTGCCTGAGGAGGATGAGCAGTGGGTCTCCTTGCTGAAAGCGGTGCTGGAGGAACTCATTTGTCCCCTTTCGCCCCATGTCCCAGTTTGTCATCTTCACCAATAGGCAGGCAGAGGTGCTGATGCCCACTGTGCGCCAGAAGCTGCTGGAGGTGCTAGTCCTCATGACATGCTGCAATCCCCACTCTGGCGCCATGACCGTACTCTTCAGCTGCCCCATGAGACAGAACTATGAGTCCCACAGCCTCCCAAAAACCCCACAGAGCCCCTCCAAAGCCTGCAGGGCCCCCCAATGCCCTGTCTGTGCCCGTAGATCGTTAATGGAGACGTGGGAGGAGGTTTTCAGCATGCCTGGCATGACAAAGAAGCTCCTCAATGAGATTTGCATGCTGCTGCAAAACAAGACTATGCGTGCGCACTTTGGGAGGAGAGAGGACTATGAAATCCTCCAGCTCTGCCTCATGCAGACCCTGAGCCTCGAGGACCTCATCCCTGCCGTGCTGCAGGATGTGGAGTGCCTGAAGAGATGCATCAGGAACACCAACTTCCACCTCCTCTGGATTGCACTCAAAGGGCTGGTGGTGATGTTGGAGAGGCCCAAGATGGTGAGCGCACCCCCCCCAAACCCTCCCGCATACACCCTTCCCTTCCCCATCCCCGGCAGCCTTCTCATGCCCTGGGCTTGCTGCTGTCATTGCAGGGGCTAACGGGGATTATTCTGCTGCCCGATGTCCTGAAAAGCCTGCGGTTTGGCAACCCACACATCACGGTGCTGGCACTGGCGGTGTGCTGCAGGGTCCTGTGCGCCCTGAGGAAGAAGTTGGCCAGCATCAGTTCCCTGCGGCTGGTCGATCTGCTCACGTCCTACTTGGACAATGTAAGGGGGGGGTGAGGCTCCTGTGGCACCCACCCCATGCCACAGCCGGGCGGGCGAGGATCGCTCAGCCTCCGTCCTCTTCCTCTTCTAGGAGGCCAGCATGGTGCGGGAGAATGCCATGAAGCTCTTCAGCGCGTGCATGGAGCGCGTGCTGTGGAAGCACCGCAGAAAGATGTGGAAGAAAGTGCACAACGTCCTGCTGACCCTCTACCTCCGCATGAGCGAGGAGAACCCGAGCGTGGCCAAGGCGGGGCCGAAGGCAGGCGGCGAGGAGCCGTCGCCAATTCCCTGCCTCTGCTGCCCTGCAGGCTGCCCAGGAAGCCCTGATGGCCAGGTCTGAGCTGCTGTGGTGGGATGAGCTGCAAGAAGTGGCGCACATGAACCAGACCTGGGGGATCAGACCCTGCCTGCCTGATCCTTGGTGAGCTGCCCCCTGCTTGTCCCTGCCCTGCCCCCACAATGGCCCTGGGGCTTCCCCTTGCCCTCCCTTGGGCGGAGGCTGATGGGCGGCTTCTGATCCTAGGGCTTGTGGCAGAACATCACCAGGACCAGAGTGAAGAGAAAGTGTATGAAATAATTGCAAGTGAGTGAGGGGGGACGGGGTGGAGGCCAGGCCTCGGGGAGGCTGGGGGGGGGGTGCTCACAGCAGCTCTCCCCGCCTTCCTCCCGGCCAGGGGGCTCCCGGAGGGGTCTCCCCCAGCCCGAGTGGAGGCTGCAGCCTCTTTCTGTCCTCCCGCAGTCCTAGAGCCCATGATGAACGATGCGGGGCCCTCGGTGTGTGAAGAGACCGCCCGCACCATCCGGACTGTGAGGCAGCATCTCCACTGGCTGCAACGCCCGCGGGATCCCTGGTACATGCTGGCGGTGCAATGCTGCTTGCCTTGAAGATTGTGGCAGGCGCCGAAGCAGAGGGCAGAACCCCAGCCCCAGAAGAATCCGGAAGAAACTTCGGAATCTGAAGACTCCTCCCTGGATTCATCTCCGTGCCAGAACACGGACAGCTAGGGGGCCTCCAGTCCACAGGGGTTTTGGATGCCTCCAGGAAAGGAGCCTCCAGAACCCCCCCACCCCCACAACCACAAAGAAATTAAAGAAATTCCATCTGTTTATCCAGAGCCTCCTGGGGTCACTCCTCAGCGTCCTCCACAGCCCCCGGCATCCTCCCAGCTCCACACCTGCCTCCGTCGAGCAGCTCCCGTCCTCCCGGAGCTCAGGGCCCAGACCGGGATGCCACATCTCCCTCACAGCCCCACAGGGGCAGAGTAGAGGAGGACGAGGACCTCTCCCCACCTCCTGAGCACCCCCAGGAGGAGGAAGGCCCTGCCCCCTCTCCTTCCTCACCATGCTGCCTGCTGGGATGGTGTGAGGTTGGGAGGTGGGTGGCTTCTCCCCTTCCCCCGTGCCCCTCCCTGTGATTGCTCTCCCGGCTGAGCTGTGTAGCCCCCTTTTTGCAGCCCTTTGGCAAGTACCTGCTGGAGCAGCAGTGCAGGGACCTGATGCTGACCTGCCTGGAGCTGGTGTCACACGAGGTGCCTGAGGAGGATGAGCAGTGGGTCTCCTTGCTGAAAGCGGTGCTGGAGGAACTCATTTGTCCCCTTTCGCCCCATGTCCCAGTTTGTCATCTTCACCAATAGGCAGGCAGAGGTGCTGATGCCCACTGTGCGCCAGAAGCTGCTGGAGGTGCTAGTCCTCATGACATGCTGCAATCCCCACTCTGGCGCCATGACCGTACTCTTCAGCTGCCCCATGAGACAGAACTATGAGTCCCACAGCCTCCCAAAAACCCCACAGAGCCCCTCCAAAGCCTGCAGGGCCCCCCAATGCCCTGTCTGTGCCCGTAGATCGTTAATGGAGACGTGGGAGGAGGTTTTCAGCATGCCTGGCATGACAAAGAAGCTCCTCAATGAGATTTGCATGCTGCTGCAAAACAAGACTATGCGTGCGCACTTTGGGAGGAGAGAGGACTATGAAATCCTCCAGCTCTGCCTCATGCAGACCCTGAGCCTCGAGGACCTCATCCCTGCCGTGCTGCAGGATGTGGAGTGCCTGAAGAGATGCATCAGGAACACCAACTTCCACCTCCTCTGGATTGCACTCAAAGGGCTGGTGGTGATGTTGGAGAGGCCCAAGATGGTGAGCGCACCCCCCCCAAACCCTCCCGCATACACCCTTCCCTTCCCCATCCCCGGCAGCCTTCTCATGCCCTGGGCTTGCTGCTGTCATTGCAGGGGCTAACGGGGATTATTCTGCTGCCCGATGTCCTGAAAAGCCTGCGGTTTGGCAACCCACACATCACGGTGCTGGCACTGGCGGTGTGCTGCAGGGTCCTGTGCGCCCTGAGGAAGAAGTTGGCCAGCATCAGTTCCCTGCGGCTGGTCGATCTGCTCACGTCCTACTTGGACAATGTAAGGGGGGGGTGAGGCTCCTGTGGCACCCACCCCGTGCCACAGCCGGGCGGGCGAGGATCGCTCAGCCTCCGTCCTCTTCCTCTTCTAGGAGGCCAGCATGGTGCGGGAGAATGCCATGAAGCTCTTCAGCGCGTGCATGGAGCGCGTGCTGTGGAAGCACCGCAGAAAGATGTGGAAGAAAGTGCACAACGTCCTGCTGACCCTCTACCTCCGCATGAGCGAGGAGAACCCGAGCGTGGCCAAGGCGGGGCCGAAGGCAGGCGGCGAGGAGCCGGCGCCAATTCCCTGCCTCTGCTGCCCTGCAGGCTGCCCAGGAAGCCCTGATGGCCAGGTCTGAGCTGCTGTGGTGGGATGAGCTGCAAGAAGTGGCGCACATGAACCAGACCTGGGGGATCAGACCCTGCCTGCCTGATCCTTGGTGAGCTGCCCCCTGCTTGTCCCTGCCCTGCCCCCACAATGGCCCTGGGGCTTCCCCTTGCCCTCCCTTGGGCGGAGGCTGATGGGCGGCTTCTGATCCTAGGGCTTGTGGCAGAACATCACCAGGACCAGAGTGAAGAGAAAGTGTATGAAATAATTGCAAGTGAGTGAGGGGGGACGGGGTGGAGGCCAGGCCTCGGGGAGGCTGGGGGGGGGGTGCTCACAGCAGCTCTCCCCGCCTTCCTCCCGGCCAGGGGGCTCCCGGAGGGGTCTCCCCCAGCCCGAGTGGAGGCTGCAGCCTCTTTCTGTCCTCCCGCAGTCCTAGAGCCCATGATGAACGATGCGGAGCCCTCGGTGTGTGAAGAGACCGCCCGCACCATCCGGACTGTGAGGCAGCATCTCCACTGGCTGCAACGCCCGCGGGATCCCTGGTACATGCTGGCGGTGCAATGCTGCTTGCCTTGAAGATTGTGGCAGGCGCCGAAGCAGAGGGCAGAACCCCAGCCCCAGAAGAATCCGGAAGAAACTTCGGAATCTGAAGACTCCTCCCTGGATTCATCTCCGTGCCAGAGCACGGACAGCTAGGGGGCCTCCAGTCCACAGGGGTTTTGGATGCCTCCAGGAAAGGAGCCTCCAGAACCCCCCCACCCCCACAACCACAAAGAAATTAAAGAAATTCCATCTGTTTATCCAGAGCCTCCTGGGGTCACTCCTCAGCGTCCTCCACAGCCCCCGGCATCCTCCCAGCTCCACACCTGCCTCCGTCGAGCAGCTCCCGTCCTCCCGGAGCTCAGGGCCCAGACCGGGATGCCACATCTCCCTCACAGCCCCACAGGGGCAGAGTAGAGGAGGACGAGGACCTCTCCCCACCTCCTGAGCACCCCCAGGAGGAGGAAGGCCCTGCCCCTCTCCTTCCTCACCATGCTGCCTGCTGGGATGGTGTGAGGTTGGGAGGTGGGTGGCTTCTCCCCTTCCCCCGTGCCCCTCCCTGTGATTGCTCTCCCGGCTGAGCTGTGTAGCCCCCTTTTTGCAGCCCTTTGGCAAGTACCTGCTGGAGCAGCAGTGCAGGGACCTGATGCTGACCTGCCTGGAGCTGGTGTCACACGAGGTGCCTGAGGAGGATGAGCAGTGGGTCTCCTTGCTGAAAGCGGTGCTGGAGGAACTCATTTGTCCCCTTTCGCCCCATGTCCCAGTTTGTCATCTTCACCAATAGGCAGGCAGAGGTGCTGATGCCCACTGTGCGCCAGAAGCTGCTGGAGGTGCTAGTCCTCATGACATGCTGCAATCCCCACTCTGGCGCCATGACCGTACTCTTCAGCTGCCCCATGAGACAGAACTATGAGTCCCACAGCCTCCCAAAAACCCCACAGAGCCCCTCCAAAGCCTGCAGGGCCCCCCAATGCCCTGTCTGTGCCCGTAGATCGTTAATGGAGACGTGGGAGGAGGTTTTCAGCATGCCTGGCATGACAAAGAAGCTCCTCAATGAGATTTGCATGCTGCTGCAAAACAAGACTATGCGTGCGCACTTTGGGAGGAGAGAGGACTATGAAATCCTCCAGCTCTGCCTCATGCAGACCCTGAGCCTCGAGGACCTCATCCCTGCCGTGCTGCAGGATGTGGAGTGCCTGAAGAGATGCATCAGGAACACCAACTTCCACCTCCTCTGGATTGCACTCAAAGGGCTGGTGGTGATGTTGGAGAGGCCCAAGATGGTGAGCGCACCCCCCCCAAACCCTCCCGCATACACCCTTCCCTTCCCCATCCCCGGCAGCCTTCTCATGCCCTGGGCTTGCTGCTGTCATTGCAGGGGCTAACGGGGATTATTCTGCTGCCCGATGTCCTGAAAAGCCTGCGGTTTGGCAACCCACACATCACGGTGCTGGCACTGGCGGTGTGCTGCAGGGTCCTGTGCGCCCTGAGGAAGAAGTTGGCCAGCATCAGTTCCCTGCGGCTGGTCGATCTGCTCACGTCCTACTTGGACAATGTAAGGGGGGGGTGAGGCTCCTGTGGCACCCACCCCGTGCCACAGCCGGGCGGGCGAGGATCGCTCAGCCTCCATCCTCTTCCTCTTCTAGGAGGCCAGCATGGTGCGGGAGAATGCCATGAAGCTCTTCAGCGTGTGCATGGAGCGCGTGCTGTGGAAGCACCGCAGAAAGATGTGGAAGAAAGTGCACAACGTCCTGCTGACCCTCTACCTCCGCATGAGCGAGGAGAACCCGAGCGTGGCCAAGGCGGGGCCGAAGGCAGGCGGCGAGGAGCCGGCGCCAATTCCCTGCCTCTGCTGCCCTGCAGGCTGCCCAGGAAGCCCTGATGGCCAGGTCTGAGCTGCTGTGGTGGGATGAGCTGCAAGAAGTGGCGCACATGAACCAGACCTGGGGGATCAGACCCTGCCTGCCTGATCCTTGGTGAGCTGCCCCCTGCTTGTCCCTGCCCTGCCCCCACAATGGCCCTAGGGCTTCCCCTTGCCCTCCCTTGGGCGGAGGCTGATGGGCGGCTTCTGATCCTAGGGCTTGTGGCAGAACATCACCAGGACCAGAGTGAAGAGAAAGTGTATGAAATAATTGCAAGTGAGTGAGGGGGGACGGGGTGGAGGCCAGGCCTCGGGGAGGCTGGGGGGGGGGTGCTCACAGCAGCTCTCCCCGCCTTCCTCCCGGCCAGGGGGCTCCCGGAGGGGTCTCCCCCAGCCCGAGTGGAGGCTGCAGCCTCTTTCTGTCCTCCCGCAGTCCTAGAGCCCATGATGAACGATGCGGAGCCCTCGGTGTGTGAAGAGACCGCCCGCACCATCCGGACTGTGAGGCAGCATCTCCACTGGCTGCAACGCCCGCGGGATCCCTGGTACATGCTGGCGGTGCAATGCTGCTTGCCTTGAAGATTGTGGCAGGCGCCGAAGCAGAGGGCAGAACCCCAGCCCCAGAAGAATCCGGAAGAAACTTCGGAATCTGAAGACTCCTCCCTGGATTCATCTCCGTGCCAGAGCACGGACAGCTAGGGGGCCTCCAGTCCACAGGGGTTTTGGATGCCTCCAGGAAAGGAGCCTCCAGAACCCCCCCACCCCCACAACCACAAAGAAATTAAAGAAATTCCATCTGTTTATCCAGAGCCTCCTGGGGTCACTCCTCAGCGTCCTCCACAGCCCCCGGCATCCTCCCAGCTCCACACCTGCCTCCGTCGAGCAGCTCCCGTCCTCCCGGAGCTCAGGGCCCAGACCGGGATGCCACATCTCCCTCACAGCCCCACAGGGGCAGAGTAGAGGAGGACGAGGACCTCTCCCCACCTCCTGAGCACCCCCAGGAGGAGGAAGGCCCTGCCCCTCTCCTTCCTCACCATGCTGCCTGCTGGGATGGTGTGAGGTTGGGAGGTGGGTGGCTTCTCCCCTTCCCCCGTGCCCCTCCCTGTGATTGCTCTCCCGGCTGAGCTGTGTAGCCCCCTTTTTGCAGCCCTTTGGCAAGTACCTGCTGGAGCAGCAGTGCAGGGACCTGATGCTGACCTGCCTGGAGCTGGTGTCACACGAGGTGCCTGAGGAGGATGAGCAGTGGGTCTCCTTGCTGAAAGCGGTGCTGGAGGAACTCATTTGTCCCCTTTCGCCCCATGTCCCAGTTTGTCATCTTCACCAATAGGCAGGCAGAGGTGCTGATGCCCACTGTGCGCCAGAAGCTGCTGGAGGTGCTAGTCCTCATGACATGCTGCAATCCCCACTCTGGCGCCATGACCGTACTCTTCAGCTGCCCCATGAGACAGAACTATGAGTCCCACAGCCTCCCAAAAACCCCACAGAGCCCCTCCAAAGCCTGCAGGGCCCCCCAATGCCCTGTCTGTGCCCGTAGATCGTTAATGGAGACGTGGGAGGAGGTTTTCAGCATGCCTGGCATGACAAAGAAGCTCCTCAATGAGATTTGCATGCTGCTGCAAAACAAGACTATGCGTGCGCACTTTGGGAGGAGAGAGGACTATGAAATCCTCCAGCTCTGCCTCATGCAGACCCTGAGCCTCGAGGACCTCATCCCTGCCGTGCTGCAGGATGTGGAGTGCCTGAAGAGATGCATCAGGAACACCAACTTCCACCTCCTCTGGATTGCACTCAAAGGGCTGGTGGTGATGTTGGAGAGGCCCAAGATGGTGAGCGCACCCCCCCCAAACCCTCCCGCATACACCCTTCCCTTCCCCATCCCCGGCAGCCTTCTCATGCCCTGGGCTTGCTGCTGTCATTGCAGGGGCTAACGGGGATTATTCTGCTGCCCGATGTCCTGAAAAGCCTGCGGTTTGGCAACCCACACATCACGGTGCTGGCACTGGCGGTGTGCTGCAGGGTCCTGTGCGCCCTGAGGAAGAAGTTGGCCAGCATCAGTTCCCTGCGGCTGGTCGATCTGCTCACGTCCTACTTGGACAATGTAAGGGGGGGGTGAGGCTCCTGTGGCACCCACCCCGTGCCACAGCCGGGCGGGCGAGGATCGCTCAGCCTCCGTCCTCTTCCTCTTCTAGGAGGCCAGCATGGTGCGGGAGAATGCCATGAAGCTCTTCAGCGCGTGCATGGAGCGCGTGCTGTGGAAGCACCGCAGAAAGATGTGGAAGAAAGTGCACAACGTCCTGCTGACCCTCTACCTCCGCATGAGCGAGGAGAACCCGAGCGTGGCCAAGGCGGGGCCGAAGGCAGGCGGCGAGGAGCCGGCGCCAATTCCCTGCCTCTGCTGCCCTGCAGGCTGCCCAGGAAGCCCTGATGGCCAGGTCTGAGCTGCTGTGGTGGGATGAGCTGCAAGAAGTGGCGCACATGAACCAGACCTGGGGGATCAGACCCTGCCTGCCTGATCCTTGGTGAGCTGCCCCCTGCTTGTCCCTGCCCTGCCCCCACAATGGCCCTGGGGCTTCCCCTTGCCCTCCCTTGGGCGGAGGCTGATGGGCGGCTTCTGATCCTAGGGCTTGTGGCAGAACATCACCAGGACCAGAGTGAAGAGAAAGTGTATGAAATAATTGCAAGTGAGTGAGGGGGGACGGGGTGGAGGCCAGGCCTCGGGGAGGCTGGGGGGGGGGTGCTCACAGCAGCTCTCCCCGCCTTCCTCCCGGCCAGGGGGCTCCCGGAGGGGTCTCCCCCAGCCCGAGTGGAGGCTGCAGCCTCTTTCTGTCCTCCCGCAGTCCTAGAGCCCATGATGAACGATGCGGAGCCCTCGGTGTGTGAAGAGACCGCCCGCACCATCCGGACTGTGAGGCAGCATCTCCACTGGCTGCAACGCCCGCGGGATCCCTGGTACATGCTGGCGGTGCAATGCTGCTTGCCTTGAAGATTGTGGCAGGCGCCGAAGCAGAGGGCAGAACCCCAGCCCCAGAAGAATCCGGAAGAAACTTCGGAATCTGAAGACTCCTCCCTGGATTCATCTCCGTGCCAGAGCACGGACAGCTAGGGGGCCTCCAGTCCACAGGGGTTTTGGATGCCTCCAGGAAAGGAGCCTCCAGAACCCCCCCACCCCCACAACCACAAAGAAATTAAAGAAATTCCATCTGTTTATCCAGAGCCTCCTGGGGTCACTCCTCAGCGTCCTCCACAGCCCCCGGCATCCTCCCAGCTCCACACCTGCCTCCGTCGAGCAGCTCCCGTCCTCCCGGAGCTCAGGGCCCAGACCGGGATGCCACATCTCCCTCACAGCCCCACAGGGGCAGAGTAGAGGAGGACGAGGACCTCTCCCCACCTCCTGAGCACCCCCAGGAGGAGGAAGGCCCTGCCCCTCTCCTTCCTCACCATGCTGCCTGCTGGGATGGTGTGAGGTTGGGAGGTGGGTGGCTTCTCCCCTTCCCCCGTGCCCCTCCCTGTGATTGCTCTCCCGGCTGAGCTGTGTAGCCCCCTTTTTGCAGCCCTTTGGCAAGTACCTGCTGGAGCAGCAGTGCAGGGACCTGATGCTGACCTGCCTGGAGCTGGTGTCACACGAGGTGCCTGAGGAGGATGAGCAGTGGGTCTCCTTGCTGAAAGCGGTGCTGGAGGAACTCATTTGTCCCCTTTCGCCCCATGTCCCAGTTTGTCATCTTCACCAATAGGCAGGCAGAGGTGCTGATGCCCACTGTGCGCCAGAAGCTGCTGGAGGTGCTAGTCCTCATGACATGCTGCAATCCCCACTCTGGCGCCATGACCGTACTCTTCAGCTGCCCCATGAGACAGAACTATGAGTCCCACAGCCTCCCAAAAACCCCACAGAGCCCCTCCAAAGCCTGCAGGGCCCCCCAATGCCCTGTCTGTGCCCGTAGATCGTTAATGGAGACGTGGGAGGAGGTTTTCAGCATGCCTGGCATGACAAAGAAGCTCCTCAATGAGATTTGCATGCTGCTGCAAAACAAGACTATGCGTGCGCACTTTGGGAGGAGAGAGGACTATGAAATCCTCCAGCTCTGCCTCATGCAGACCCTGAGCCTCGAGGACCTCATCCCTGCCGTGCTGCAGGATGTGGAGTGCCTGAAGAGATGCATCAGGAACACCAACTTCCACCTCCTCTGGATTGCACTCAAAGGGCTGGTGGTGATGTTGGAGAGGCCCAAGATGGTGAGCGCACCCCCCCCAAACCCTCCCGCATACACCCTTCCCTTCCCCATCCCCGGCAGCCTTCTCATGCCCTGGGCTTGCTGCTGTCATTGCAGGGGCTAACGGGGATTATTCTGCTGCCCGATGTCCTGAAAAGCCTGCGGTTTGGCAACCCACACATCACGGTGCTGGCACTGGCGGTGTGCTGCAGGGTCCTGTGCGCCCTGAGGAAGAAGTTGGCCAGCATCAGTTCCCTGCGGCTGGTCGATCTGCTCACGTCCTACTTGGACAATGTAAGGGGGGGGTGAGGCTCCTGTGGCACCCACCCCGTGCCACAGCCGGGCGGGCGAGGATCGCTCAGCCTCCGTCCTCTTCCTCTTCTAGGAGGCCAGCATGGTGCGGGAGAATGCCATGAAGCTCTTCAGCGCGTGCATGGAGCGCGTGCTGTGGAAGCACCGCAGAAAGATGTGGAAGAAAGTGCACAACGTCCTGCTGACCCTCTACCTCCGCATGAGCGAGGAGAACCCGAGCGTGGCCAAGGCGGGGCCGAAGGCAGGCGGCGAGGAGCCGGCGCCAATTCCCTGCCTCTGCTGCCCTGCAGGCTGCCCAGGAAGCCCTGATGGCCAGGTCTGAGCTGCTGTGGTGGGATGAGCTGCAAGAAGTGGCGCACATGAACCAGACCTGGGGGATCAGACCCTGCCTGCCTGATCCTTGGTGAGCTGCCCCCTGCTTGTCCCTGCCCTGCCCCCACAATGGCCCTGGGGCTTCCCCTTGCCCTCCCTTGGGCGGAGGCTGATGGGCGGCTTCTGATCCTAGGGCTTGTGGCAGAACATCACCAGGACCAGAGTGAAGAGAAAGTGTATGAAATAATTGCAAGTGAGTGAGGGGGGACGGGGTGGAGGCCAGGCCTCGGGGAGGCTGGGGGGGGGGTGCTCACAGCAGCTCTCCCCGCCTTCCTCCCGGCCAGGGGGCTCCCGGAGGGGTCTCCCCCAGCCCGAGTGGAGGCTGCAGCCTCTTTCTGTCCTCCCGCAGTCCTAGAGCCCATGATGAACGATGCGGAGCCCTCGGTGTGTGAAGAGACCGCCCGCACCATCCGGACTGTGAGGCAGCATCTCCACTGGCTGCAACGCCCGCGGGATCCCTGGTACATGCTGGCGGTGCAATGCTGCTTGCCTTGAAGATTGTGGCAGGCGCCGAAGCAGAGGGCAGAACCCCAGCCCCAGAAGAATCCGGAAGAAACTTCGGAATCTGAAGACTCCTCCCTGGATTCATCTCCGTGCCAGAGCACGGACAGCTAGGGGGCCTCCAGTCCACAGGGGTTTTGGATGCCTCCAGGAAAGGAGCCTCCAGAACCCCCCCACCCCCACAACCACAAAGAAATTAAAGAAATTCCATCTGTTTATCCAGAGCCTCCTGGGGTCACTCCTCAGCGTCCTCCACAGCCCCCGGCATCCTCCCAGCTCCACACCTGCCTCCGTCGAGCAGCTCCCGTCCTCCCGGAGCTCAGGGCCCAGACCGGGATGCCACATCTCCCTCACAGCCCCACAGGGGCAGAGTAGAGGAGGACGAGGACCTCTCCCCACCTCCTGAGCACCCCCAGGAGGAGGAAGGCCCTGCCCCTCTCCTTCCTCACCATGCTGCCTGCTGGGATGGTGTGAGGTTGGGAGGTGGGTGGCTTCTCCCCTTCCCCCGTGCCCCTCCCTGTGATTGCTCTCCCGGCTGAGCTGTGTAGCCCCCTTTTTGCAGCCCTTTGGCAAGTACCTGCTGGAGCAGCAGTGCAGGGACCTGATGCTGACCTGCCTGGAGCTGGTGTCACACGAAGTGCCTGAGGAGGATGAGCAGTGGGTCTCCTTGCTGAAAGCGGTGCTGGAGGAACTCATTTGTCCCCTTTCGCCCCATGTCCCAGTTTGTCATCTTCACCAATAGGCAGGCAGAGGTGCTGATGCCCACTGTGCGCCAGAAGCTGCTGGAGGTGCTAGTCCTCATGACATGCTGCAATCCCCACTCTGGCGCCATGACCGTACTCTTCAGCTGCCCCATGAGACAGAACTATGAGTCCCACAGCCTCCCAAAAACCCCACAGAGCCCCTCCAAAGCCTGCAGGGCCCCCCAATGCCCTGTCTGTGCCCGTAGATCGTTAATGGAGACGTGGGAGGAGGTTTTCAGCATGCCTGGCATGACAAAGAAACTCCTCAATGAGATTTGCATGCTGCTGCAAAACAAGACTATGCGTGCGCACTTTGGGAGGAGAGAGGACTATGAAATCCTCCAGCTCTGCCTCATGCAGACCCTGAGCCTCGAGGACCTCATCCCTGCCGTGCTGCAGGATGTGGAGTGCCTGAAGAGATGCATCAGGAACACCAACTTCCACCTCCTCTGGATTGCACTCAAAGGGCTGGTGGTGATGTTGGAGAGGCCCAAGATGGTGAGCGCACCCCCCCCAAACCCTCCCGCATACACCCTTCCCTTCCCCATCCCCGGCAGCCTTCTCATGCCCTGGGCTTGCTGCTGTCATTGCAGGGGCTAACGGGGATTATTCTGCTGCCCGATGTCCTGAAAAGCCTGCGGTTTGGCAACCCACACATCACGGTGCTGGCACTGGCGGTGTGCTGCAGGGTCCTGTGCGCCCTGAGGAAGAAGTTGGCCAGCATCAGTTCCCTGCGGCTGGTCGATCTGCTCACGTCCTACTTGGACAATGTAAGGGGGGGGTGAGGCTCCTGTGGCACCCACCCCGTGCCACAGCCGGGCGGGCGAGGATCGCTCAGCCTCCGTCCTCTTCCTCTTCTAGGAGGCCAGCATGGTGCGGGAGAATGCCATGAAGCTCTTCAGCGCGTGCATGGAGCGCGTGCTGTGGAAGCACCGCAGAAAGATGTGGAAGAAAGTGCACAACGTCCTGCTGACCCTCTACGTCCGCATGAGCGAGGAGAACCCGAGCGTGGCCGAGGCGGGGCCGAAGGCAGGCGGCGAGGAGCCGGCGCCAATTCCCTGCCTCTGCTGCCCTGCAGGCTGCCCAGGAAGCCCTGATGGCCAGGTCTGAGCTGCTGTGGTGGGATGAGCTGCAAGAAGTGGCGCACATGAACCAGACCTGGGGGATCAGACCCTGCCTGCCTGATCCTTGGTGAGCTGCCCCCTGCTTGTCCCTGCCCTGCCCCCACAATGGCCCTGGGGCTTCCCCTTGCCCTCCCTTGGGCGGAGGCTGATGGGCGGCTTCTGATCCTAGGGCTTGTGGCAGAACATCACCAGGACCAGAGTGAAGAGAAAGTGTATGAAATAATTGCAAGTGAGTGAGGGGGGACGGGGTGGAGGCCAGGCCTCGGGGAGGCTGGGGGGGGGGTGCTCACAGCAGCTCTCCCCGCCTTCCTCCCGGCCAGGGGGCTCCCGGAGGGGTCTCCCCCAGCCCGAGTGGAGGCTGCAGCCTCTTTCTGTCCTCCCGCAGTCCTAGAGCCCATGATGAACGATGCGGGGCCCTCGGTGTGTGAAGAGACCGCCCGCACCATCCGGACTGTGAGGCAGCATCTCCACTGGCTGCAACGCCCGCGGGATCCCTGGTACATGCTGGCGGTGCAATGCTGCTTGCCTTGAAGATTGTGGCAGGCGCCGAAGCAGAGGGCAGAACCCCAGCCCCAGAAGAATCCGGAAGAAACTTCGGAATCTGAAGACTCCTCCCTGGATTCATCTCCGTGCCAGAGCACGGACAGCTAGGGGGCCTCCAGTCCACAGGGGTTTTGGATGCCTCCAGGAAAGGAGCCTCCAGAACCCCCCCACCCCCACAACCACAAAGAAATTAAAGAAATTCCATCTGTTTATCCAGAGCCTCCTGGGGTCACTCCTCAGCGTCCTCCACAGCCCCCGGCATCCTCCCAGCTCCACACCTGCCTCCGTCGAGCAGCTCCCGTCCTCCCGGAGCTCAGGGCCCAGACCGGGATGCCACATCTCCCTCACAGCCCCACAGGGGCAGAGTAGAGGAGGACGAGGACCTCTCCCCACCTCCTGAGCACCCCCAGGAGGAGGAAGGCCCTGCCCCCTCTCCTTCCTCACCATGCTGCCTGCTGGGATGGTGTGAGGTTGGGAGGTGGGTGGCTTCTCCCCTTCCCCCGTGCCCCTCCCTGTGATTGCTCTCCCGGCTGAGCTGTGTAGCCCCCTTTTTGCAGCCCTTTGGCAAGTACCTGCTGGAGCAGCAGTGCAGGGACCTGATGCTGACCTGCCTGGAGCTGGTGTCACACGAGGTGCCTGAGGAGGATGAGCAGTGGGTCTCCTTGCTGAAAGCGGTGCTGGAGGAACTCATTTGTCCCCTTTCGCCCCATGTCCCAGTTTGTCATCTTCACCAATAGGCAGGCAGAGGTGCTGATGCCCACTGTGCGCCAGAAGCTGCTGGAGGTGCTAGTCCTCATGACATGCTGCAATCCCCACTCTGGCGCCATGACCGTACTCTTCAGCTGCCCCATGAGACAGAACTATGAGTCCCACAGCCTCCCAAAAACCCCACAGAGCCCCTCCAAAGCCTGCAGGGCCCCCCAATGCCCTGTCTGTGCCCGTAGATCGTTAATGGAGACGTGGGAGGAGGTTTTCAGCATGCCTGGCATGACAAAGAAGCTCCTCAATGAGATTTGCATGCTGCTGCAAAACAAGACTATGCGTGCGCACTTTGGGAGGAGAGAGGACTATGAAATCCTCCAGCTCTGCCTCATGCAGACCCTGAGCCTCGAGGACCTCATCCCTGCCGTGCTGCAGGATGTGGAGTGCCTGAAGAGATGCATCAGGAACACCAACTTCCACCTCCTCTGGATTGCACTCAAAGGGCTGGTGGTGATGTTGGAGAGGCCCAAGATGGTGAGCGCACCCCCCCCAAACCCTCCCGCATACACCCTTCCCTTCCCCATCCCCGGCAGCCTTCTCATGCCCTGGGCTTGCTGCTGTCATTGCAGGGGCTAACGGGGATTATTCTGCTGCCCGATGTCCTGAAAAGCCTGCGGTTTGGCAACCCACACATCACGGTGCTGGCACTGGCGGTGTGCTGCAGGGTCCTGTGCGCCCTGAGGAAGAAGTTGGCCAGCATCAGTTCCCTGCGGCTGGTCGATCTGCTCACGTCCTACTTGGACAATGTAAGGGGGGGGTGAGGCTCCTGTGGCACCCACCCCGTGCCACAGCCGGGCGGGCGAGGATCGCTCAGCCTCCGTCCTCTTCCTCTTCTAGGAGGCCAGCATGGTGCGGGAGAATGCCATGAAGCTCTTCAGCGCGTGCATGGAGCGCGTGCTGTGGAAGCACCGCAGAAAGATGTGGAAGAAAGTGCACAACGTCCTGCTGACCCTCTACCTCCGCATGAGCGAGGAGAACCCGAGCGTGGCCAAGGCGGGGCCGAAGGCAGGCGGCGAGGAGCCGGCGCCAATTCCCTGCCTCTGCTGCCCTGCAGGCTGCCCAGGAAGCCCTGATGGCCAGGTCTGAGCTGCTGTGGTGGGATGAGCTGCAAGAAGTGGCGCACATGAACCAGACCTGGGGGATCAGACCCTGCCTGCCTGATCCTTGGTGAGCTGCCCCCTGCTTGTCCCTGCCCTGCCCCCACAATGGCCCTGGGGCTTCCCCTTGCCCTCCCTTGGGCGGAGGCTGATGGGCGGCTTCTGATCCTAGGGCTTGTGGCAGAACATCACCAGGACCAGAGTGAAGAGAAAGTGTATGAAATAATTGCAAGTGAGTGAGGGGGGACGGGGTGGAGGCCAGGCCTCGGGGAGGCTGGGGGGGGGGTGCTCACAGCAGCTCTCCCCGCCTTCCTCCCGGCCAGGGGGCTCCCGGAGGGGTCTCCCCCAGCCCGAGTGGAGGCTGCAGCCTCTTTCTGTCCTCCCGCAGTCCTAGAGCCCATGATGAACGATGCGGGGCCCTCGGTGTGTGAAGAGACCGCCCGCACCATCCGGACTGTGAGGCAGCATCTCCACTGGCTGCAACGCCCGCGGGATCCCTGGTACATGCTGGCGGTGCAATGCTGCTTGCCTTGAAGATTGTGGCAGGCGCCGAAGCAGAGGGCAGAACCCCAGCCCCAGAAGAATCCGGAAGAAACTTCGGAATCTGAAGACTCCTCCCTGGATTCATCTCCGTGCCAGAGCACGGACAGCTAGGGGGCCTCCAGTCCACAGGGGTTTTGGATGCCTCCAGGAAAGGAGCCTCCAGAACCCCCCCACCCCCACAACCACAAAGAAATTAAAGAAATTCCATCTGTTTATCCAGAGCCTCCTGGGGTCACTCCTCAGCGTCCTCCACAGCCCCCGGCATCCTCCCAGCTCCACACCTGCCTCCGTCGAGCAGCTCCCGTCCTCCCGGAGCTCAGGGCCCAGACCGGGATGCCACATCTCCCTCACAGCCCCACAGGGGCAGAGTAGAGGAGGACGAGGACCTCTCCCCACCTCCTGAGCACCCCCAGGAGGAGGAAGGCCCTGCCCCTCTCCTTCCTCACCATGCTGCCTGCTGGGATGGTGTGAGGTTGGGAGGTGGGTGGCTTCTCCCCTTCCCCCGTGCCCCTCCCTGTGATTGCTCTCCCGGCTGAGCTGTGTAGCCCCCTTTTTGCAGCCCTTTGGCAAGTACCTGCTGGAGCAGCAGTGCAGGGACCTGATGCTGACCTGCCTGGAGCTGGTGTCACACGAGGTGCCTGAGGAGGATGAGCAGTGGGTCTCCTTGCTGAAAGCGGTGCTGGAGGAACTCATTTGTCCCCTTTCGCCCCATGTCCCAGTTTGTCATCTTCACCAATAGGCAGGCAGAGGTGCTGATGCCCACTGTGCGCCAGAAGCTGCTGGAGGTGCTAGTCCTCATGACATGCTGCAATCCCCACTCTGGCGCCATGACCGTACTCTTCAGCTGCCCCATGAGACAGAACTATGAGTCCCACAGCCTCCCAAAAACCCCACAGAGCCCCTCCAAAGCCTGCAGGGCCCCCCAATGCCCTGTCTGTGCCCGTAGATCGTTAATGGAGACGTGGGAGGAGGTTTTCAGCATGCCTGGCATGACAAAGAAGCTCCTCAATGAGATTTGCATGCTGCTGCAAAACAAGACTATGCGTGCGCACTTTGGGAGGAGAGAGGACTATGAAATCCTCCAGCTCTGCCTCATGCAGACCCTGAGCCTCGAGGACCTCATCCCTGCCGTGCTGCAGGATGTGGAGTGCCTGAAGAGATGCATCAGGAACACCAACTTCCACCTCCTCTGGATTGCACTCAAAGGGCTGGTGGTGATGTTGGAGAGGCCCAAGATGGTGAGCGCACCCCCCCCAAACCCTCCCGCATACACCCTTCCCTTCCCCATCCCCGGCAGCCTTCTCATGCCCTGGGCTTGCTGCTGTCATTGCAGGGGCTAACGGGGATTATTCTGCTGCCCGATGTCCTGAAAAGCCTGCGGTTTGGCAACCCACACATCACGGTGCTGGCACTGGCGGTGTGCTGCAGGGTCCTGTGCGCCCTGAGGAAGAAGTTGGCCAGCATCAGTTCCCTGCGGCTGGTCGATCTGCTCACGTCCTACTTGGACAATGTAAGGGGGGGGTGAGGCTCCTGTGGCACCCACCCCATGCCACAGCCGGGCGGGCGAGGATCGCTCAGCCTCCGTCCTCTTCCTCTTCTAGGAGGCCAGCATGGTGCGGGAGAATGCCATGAAGCTCTTCAGCGCGTGCATGGAGCGCGTGCTGTGGAAGCACCGCAGAAAGATGTGGAAGAAAGTGCACAACGTCCTGCTGACCCTCTACCTCCGCATGAGCGAGGAGAACCCGAGCGTGGCCGAGGCGGGGCCGAAGGCAGGCGGCGAGGAGCCGTCGCCAATTCCCTGCCTCTGCTGCCCTGCAGGCTGCCCAGGAAGCCCTGATGGCCAGGTCTGAGCTGCTGTGGTGGGATGAGCTGCAAGAAGTGGCGCACATGAACCAGACCTGGGGGATCAGACCCTGCCTGCCTGATCCTTGGTGAGCTGCCCCCTGCTTGTCCCTGCCCTGCCCCCACAATGGCCCTGGGGCTTCCCCTTGCCCTCCCTTGGGCGGAGGCTGATGGGCGGCTTCTGATCCTAGGGCTTGTGGCAGAACATCACCAGGACCAGAGTGAAGAGAAAGTGTATGAAATAATTGCAAGTGAGTGAGGGGGGACGGGGTGGAGGCCAGGCCTCGGGGAGGCTGGGGGGGGGGTGCTCACAGCAGCTCTCCCCGCCTTCCTCCCGGCCAGGGGGCTCCCGGAGGGGTCTCCCCCAGCCCGAGTGGAGGCTGCAGCCTCTTTCTGTCCTCCCGCAGTCCTAGAGCCCATGATGAACGATGCGGGGCCCTCGGTGTGTGAAGAGACCGCCCGCACCATCCGGACTGTGAGGCAGCATCTCCACTGGCTGCAACGCCCGCGGGATCCCTGGTACATGCTGGCGGTGCAATGCTGCTTGCCTTGAAGATTGTGGCAGGCGCCGAAGCAGAGGGCAGAACCCCAGCCCCAGAAGAATCCGGAAGAAACTTCGGAATCTGAAGACTCCTCCCTGGATTCATCTCCGTGCCAGAACACGGACAGCTAGGGGGCCTCCAGTCCACAGGGGTTTTGGATGCCTCCAGGAAAGGAGCCTCCAGAACCCCCCCACCCCCACAACCACAAAGAAATTAAAGAAATTCCATCTGTTTATCCAGAGCCTCCTGGGGTCACTCCTCAGCGTCCTCCACAGCCCCCGGCATCCTCCCAGCTCCACACCTGCCTCCGTCGAGCAGCTCCCGTCCTCCCGGAGCTCAGGGCCCAGACCGGGATGCCACATCTCCCTCACAGCCCCACAGGGGCAGAGTAGAGGAGGACGAGGACCTCTCCCCACCTCCTGAGCACCCCCAGGAGGAGGAAGGCCCTGCCCCTCTCCTTCCTCACCATGCTGCCTGCTGGGATGGTGTGAGGTTGGGAGGTGGGTGGCTTCTCCCCTTCCCCCGTGCCCCTCCCTGTGATTGCTCTCCCGGCTGAGCTGTGTAGCCCCCTTTTTGCAGCCCTTTGGCAAGTACCTGCTGGAGCAGCAGTGCAGGGACCTGATGCTGACCTGCCTGGAGCTGGTGTCACACGAGGTGCCTGAGGAGGATGAGCAGTGGGTCTCCTTGCTGAAAGCGGTGCTGGAGGAACTCATTTGTCCCCTTTCGCCCCATGTCCCAGTTTGTCATCTTCACCAATAGGCAGGCAGAGGTGCTGATGCCCACTGTGCGCCAGAAGCTGCTGGAGGTGCTAGTCCTCATGACATGCTGCAATCCCCACTCTGGCGCCATGACCGTACTCTTCAGCTGCCCCATGAGACAGAACTATGAGTCCCACAGCCTCCCAAAAACCCCACAGAGCCCCTCCAAAGCCTGCAGGGCCCCCCAATGCCCTGTCTGTGCCCGTAGATCGTTAATGGAGACGTGGGAGGAGGTTTTCAGCATGCCTGGCATGACAAAGAAGCTCCTCAATGAGATTTGCATGCTGCTGCAAAACAAGACTATGCGTGCGCACTTTGGGAGGAGAGAGGACTATGAAATCCTCCAGCTCTGCCTCATGCAGACCCTGAGCCTCGAGGACCTCATCCCTGCCGTGCTGCAGGATGTGGAGTGCCTGAAGAGATGCATCAGGAACACCAACTTCCACCTCCTCTGGATTGCACTCAAAGGGCTGGTGGTGATGTTGGAGAGGCCCAAGATGGTGAGCGCACCCCCCCCAAACCCTCCCGCATACACCCTTCCCTTCCCCATCCCCGGCAGCCTTCTCATGCCCTGGGCTTGCTGCTGTCATTGCAGGGGCTAACGGGGATTATTCTGCTGCCCGATGTCCTGAAAAGCCTGCGGTTTGGCAACCCACACATCACGGTGCTGGCACTGGCGGTGTGCTGCAGGGTCCTGTGCGCCCTGAGGAAGAAGTTGGCCAGCATCAGTTCCCTGCGGCTGGTCGATCTGCTCACGTCCTACTTGGACAATGTAAGGGGGGGGTGAGGCTCCTGTGGCACCCACCCCGTGCCACAGCCGGGCGGGCGAGGATCGCTCAGCCTCCGTCCTCTTCCTCTTCTAGGAGGCCAGCATGGTGCGGGAGAATGCCATGAAGCTCTTCAGCGCGTGCATGGAGCGCGTGCTGTGGAAGCACCGCAGAAAGATGTGGAAGAAAGTGCACAACGTCCTGCTGACCCTCTACCTCCGCATGAGCGAGGAGAACCCGAGCGTGGCCAAGGCGGGGCCGAAGGCAGGCGGCGAGGAGCCGGCGCCAATTCCCTGCCTCTGCTGCCCTGCAGGCTGCCCAGGAAGCCCTGATGGCCAGGTCTGAGCTGCTGTGGTGGGATGAGCTGCAAGAAGTGGCGCACATGAACCAGACCTGGGGGATCAGACCCTGCCTGCCTGATCCTTGGTGAGCTGCCCCCTGCTTGTCCCTGCCCTGCCCCCACAATGGCCCTGGGGCTTCCCCTTGCCCTCCCTTGGGCGGAGGCTGATGGGCGGCTTCTGATCCTAGGGCTTGTGGCAGAACATCACCAGGACCAGAGTGAAGAGAAAGTGTATGAAATAATTGCAAGTGAGTGAGGGGGGACGGGGTGGAGGCCAGGCCTCGGGGAGGCTGGGGGGGGGGTGCTCACAGCAGCTCTCCCCGCCTTCCTCCCGGCCAGGGGGCTCCCGGAGGGGTCTCCCCCAGCCCGAGTGGAGGCTGCAGCCTCTTTCTGTCCTCCCGCAGTCCTAGAGCCCATGATGAACGATGCGGAGCCCTCGGTGTGTGAAGAGACCGCCCGCACCATCCGGACTGTGAGGCAGCATCTCCACTGGCTGCAACGCCCGCGGGATCCCTGGTACATGCTGGCGGTGCAATGCTGCTTGCCTTGAAGATTGTGGCAGGCGCCGAAGCAGAGGGCAGAACCCCAGCCCCAGAAGAATCCGGAAGAAACTTCGGAATCTGAAGACTCCTCCCTGGATTCATCTCCGTGCCAGAGCACGGACAGCTAGGGGGCCTCCAGTCCACAGGGGTTTTGGATGCCTCCAGGAAAGGAGCCTCCAGAACCCCCCCACCCCCACAACCACAAAGAAATTAAAGAAATTCCATCTGTTTATCCAGAGCCTCCTGGGGTCACTCCTCAGCGTCCTCCACAGCCCCCGGCATCCTCCCAGCTCCACACCTGCCTCCGTCGAGCAGCTCCCGTCCTCCCGGAGCTCAGGGCCCAGACCGGGATGCCACATCTCCCTCACAGCCCCACAGGGGCAGAGTAGAGGAGGACGAGGACCTCTCCCCACCTCCTGAGCACCCCCAGGAGGAGGAAGGCCCTGCCCCTCTCCTTCCTCACCATGCTGCCTGCTGGGATGGTGTGAGGTTGGGAGGTGGGTGGCTTCTCCCCTTCCCCCGTGCCCCTCCCTGTGATTGCTCTCCCGGCTGAGCTGTGTAGCCCCCTTTTTGCAGCCCTTTGGCAAGTACCTGCTGGAGCAGCAGTGCAGGGACCTGATGCTGACCTGCCTGGAGCTGGTGTCACACGAGGTGCCTGAGGAGGATGAGCAGTGGGTCTCCTTGCTGAAAGCGGTGCTGGAGGAACTCATTTGTCCCCTTTCGCCCCATGTCCCAGTTTGTCATCTTCACCAATAGGCAGGCAGAGGTGCTGATGCCCACTGTGCGCCAGAAGCTGCTGGAGGTGCTAGTCCTCATGACATGCTGCAATCCCCACTCTGGCGCCATGACCGTACTCTTCAGCTGCCCCATGAGACAGAACTATGAGTCCCACAGCCTCCCAAAAACCCCACAGAGCCCCTCCAAAGCCTGCAGGGCCCCCCAATGCCCTGTCTGTGCCCGTAGATCGTTAATGGAGACGTGGGAGGAGGTTTTCAGCATGCCTGGCATGACAAAGAAGCTCCTCAATGAGATTTGCATGCTGCTGCAAAACAAGACTATGCGTGCGCACTTTGGGAGGAGAGAGGACTATGAAATCCTCCAGCTCTGCCTCATGCAGACCCTGAGCCTCGAGGACCTCATCCCTGCCGTGCTGCAGGATGTGGAGTGCCTGAAGAGATGCATCAGGAACACCAACTTCCACCTCCTCTGGATTGCACTCAAAGGGCTGGTGGTGATGTTGGAGAGGCCCAAGATGGTGAGCGCACCCCCCCCAAACCCTCCCGCATACACCCTTCCCTTCCCCATCCCCGGCAGCCTTCTCATGCCCTGGGCTTGCTGCTGTCATTGCAGGGGCTAACGGGGATTATTCTGCTGCCCGATGTCCTGAAAAGCCTGCGGTTTGGCAACCCACACATCACGGTGCTGGCACTGGCGGTGTGCTGCAGGGTCCTGTGCGCCCTGAGGAAGAAGTTGGCCAGCATCAGTTCCCTGCGGCTGGTCGATCTGCTCACGTCCTACTTGGACAATGTAAGGGGGGGGTGAGGCTCCTGTGGCACCCACCCCGTGCCACAGCCGGGCGGGCGAGGATCGCTCAGCCTCCGTCCTCTTCCTCTTCTAGGAGGCCAGCATGGTGCGGGAGAATGCCATGAAGCTCTTCAGCGCGTGCATGGAGCGCGTGCTGTGGAAGCACCGCAGAAAGATGTGGAAGAAAGTGCACAACGTCCTGCTGACCCTCTACCTCCGCATGAGCGAGGAGAACCCGAGCGTGGCCAAGGCGGGGCCGAAGGCAGGCGGCGAGGAGCCGGCGCCAATTCCCTGCCTCTGCTGCCCTGCAGGCTGCCCAGGAAGCCCTGATGGCCAGGTCTGAGCTGCTGTGGTGGGATGAGCTGCAAGAAGTGGCGCACATGAACCAGACCTGGGGGATCAGACCCTGCCTGCCTGATCCTTGGTGAGCTGCCCCCTGCTTGTCCCTGCCCTGCCCCCACAATGGCCCTGGGGCTTCCCCTTGCCCTCCCTTGGGCGGAGGCTGATGGGCGGCTTCTGATCCTAGGGCTTGTGGCAGAACATCACCAGGACCAGAGTGAAGAGAAAGTGTATGAAATAATTGCAAGTGAGTGAGGGGGGACGGGGTGGAGGCCAGGCCTCGGGGAGGCTGGGGGGGGGGTGCTCACAGCAGCTCTCCCCGCCTTCCTCCCGGCCAGGGGGCTCCCGGAGGGGTCTCCCCCAGCCCGAGTGGAGGCTGCAGCCTCTTTCTGTCCTCCCGCAGTCCTAGAGCCCATGATGAACGATGCGGAGCCCTCGGTGTGTGAAGAGACCGCCCGCACCATCCGGACTGTGAGGCAGCATCTCCACTGGCTGCAACGCCCGCGGGATCCCTGGTACATGCTGGCGGTGCAATGCTGCTTGCCTTGAAGATTGTGGCAGGCGCCGAAGCAGAGGGCAGAACCCCAGCCCCAGAAGAATCCGGAAGAAACTTCGGAATCTGAAGACTCCTCCCTGGATTCATCTCCGTGCCAGAGCACGGACAGCTAGGGGGCCTCCAGTCCACAGGGGTTTTGGATGCCTCCAGGAAAGGAGCCTCCAGAACCCCCCCACCCCCACAACCACAAAGAAATTAAAGAAATTCCATCTGTTTATCCAGAGCCTCCTGGGGTCACTCCTCAGCGTCCTCCACAGCCCCCGGCATCCTCCCAGCTCCACACCTGCCTCCGTCGAGCAGCTCCCGTCCTCCCGGAGCTCAGGGCCCAGACCGGGATGCCACATCTCCCTCACAGCCCCACAGGGGCAGAGTAGAGGAGGACGAGGACCTCTCCCCACCTCCTGAGCACCCCCAGGAGGAGGAAGGCCCTGCCCCTCTCCTTCCTCACCATGCTGCCTGCTGGGATGGTGTGAGGTTGGGAGGTGGGTGGCTTCTCCCCTTCCCCCGTGCCCCTCCCTGTGATTGCTCTCCCGGCTGAGCTGTGTAGCCCCCTTTTTGCAGCCCTTTGGCAAGTACCTGCTGGAGCAGCAGTGCAGGGACCTGATGCTGACCTGCCTGGAGCTGGTGTCACACGAGGTGCCTGAGGAGGATGAGCAGTGGGTCTCCTTGCTGAAAGCGGTGCTGGAGGAACTCATTTGTCCCCTTTCGCCCCATGTCCCAGTTTGTCATCTTCACCAATAGGCAGGCAGAGGTGCTGATGCCCACTGTGCGCCAGAAGCTGCTGGAGGTGCTAGTCCTCATGACATGCTGCAATCCCCACTCTGGCGCCATGACCGTACTCTTCAGCTGCCCCATGAGACAGAACTATGAGTCCCACAGCCTCCCAAAAACCCCACAGAGCCCCTCCAAAGCCTGCAGGGCCCCCCAATGCCCTGTCTGTGCCCGTAGATCGTTAATGGAGACGTGGGAGGAGGTTTTCAGCATGCCTGGCATGACAAAGAAGCTCCTCAATGAGATTTGCATGCTGCTGCAAAACAAGACTATGCGTGCGCACTTTGGGAGGAGAGAGGACTATGAAATCCTCCAGCTCTGCCTCATGCAGACCCTGAGCCTCGAGGACCTCATCCCTGCCGTGCTGCAGGATGTGGAGTGCCTGAAGAGATGCATCAGGAACACCAACTTCCACCTCCTCTGGATTGCACTCAAAGGGCTGGTGGTGATGTTGGAGAGGCCCAAGATGGTGAGCGCACCCCCCCCAAACCCTCCCGCATACACCCTTCCCTTCCCCATCCCCGGCAGCCTTCTCATGCCCTGGGCTTGCTGCTGTCATTGCAGGGGCTAACGGGGATTATTCTGCTGCCCGATGTCCTGAAAAGCCTGCGGTTTGGCAACCCACACATCACGGTGCTGGCACTGGCGGTGTGCTGCAGGGTCCTGTGCGCCCTGAGGAAGAAGTTGGCCAGCATCAGTTCCCTGCGGCTGGTCGATCTGCTCACGTCCTACTTGGACAATGTAAGGGGGGGGTGAGGCTCCTGTGGCACCCACCCCGTGCCACAGCCGGGCGGGCGAGGATCGCTCAGCCTCCGTCCTCTTCCTCTTCTAGGAGGCCAGCATGGTGCGGGAGAATGCCATGAAGCTCTTCAGCGCGTGCATGGAGCGCGTGCTGTGGAAGCACCGCAGAAAGATGTGGAAGAAAGTGCACAACGTCCTGCTGACCCTCTACCTCCGCATGAGCGAGGAGAACCCGAGCGTGGCCAAGGCGGGGCCGAAGGCAGGCGGCGAGGAGCCGGCGCCAATTCCCTGCCTCTGCTGCCCTGCAGGCTGCCCAGGAAGCCCTGATGGCCAGGTCTGAGCTGCTGTGGTGGGATGAGCTGCAAGAAGTGGCGCACATGAACCAGACCTGGGGGATCAGACCCTGCCTGCCTGATCCTTGGTGAGCTGCCCCCTGCTTGTCCCTGCCCTGCCCCCACAATGGCCCTGGGGCTTCCCCTTGCCCTCCCTTGGGCGGAGGCTGATGGGCGGCTTCTGATCCTAGGGCTTGTGGCAGAACATCACCAGGACCAGAGTGAAGAGAAAGTGTATGAAATAATTGCAAGTGAGTGAGGGGGGACGGGGTGGAGGCCAGGCCTCGGGGAGGCTGGGGGGGGGGTGCTCACAGCAGCTCTCCCCGCCTTCCTCCCGGCCAGGGGGCTCCCGGAGGGGTCTCCCCCAGCCCGAGTGGAGGCTGCAGCCTCTTTCTGTCCTCCCGCAGTCCTAGAGCCCATGATGAACGATGCGGAGCCCTCGGTGTGTGAAGAGACCGCCCGCACCATCCGGACTGTGAGGCAGCATCTCCACTGGCTGCAACGCCCGCGGGATCCCTGGTACATGCTGGCGGTGCAATGCTGCTTGCCTTGAAGATTGTGGCAGGCGCCGAAGCAGAGGGCAGAACCCCAGCCCCAGAAGAATCCGGAAGAAACTTCGGAATCTGAAGACTCCTCCCTGGATTCATCTCCGTGCCAGAGCACGGACAGCTAGGGGGCCTCCAGTCCACAGGGGTTTTGGATGCCTCCAGGAAAGGAGCCTCCAGAACCCCCCCACCCCCACAACCACAAAGAAATTAAAGAAATTCCATCTGTTTATCCAGAGCCTCCTGGGGTCACTCCTCAGCGTCCTCCACAGCCCCCGGCATCCTCCCAGCTCCACACCTGCCTCCGTCGAGCAGCTCCCGTCCTCCCGGAGCTCAGGGCCCAGACCGGGATGCCACATCTCCCTCACAGCCCCACAGGGGCAGAGTAGAGGAGGACGAGGACCTCTCCCCACCTCCTGAGCACCCCCAGGAGGAGGAAGGCCCTGCCCCTCTCCTTCCTCACCATGCTGCCTGCTGGGATGGTGTGAGGTTGGGAGGTGGGTGGCTTCTCCCCTTCCCCCGTGCCCCTCCCTGTGATTGCTCTCCCGGCTGAGCTGTGTAGCCCCCTTTTTGCAGCCCTTTGGCAAGTACCTGCTGGAGCAGCAGTGCAGGGACCTGATGCTGACCTGCCTGGAGCTGGTGTCACACGAGGTGCCTGAGGAGGATGAGCAGTGGGTCTCCTTGCTGAAAGCGGTGCTGGAGGAACTCATTTGTCCCCTTTCGCCCCATGTCCCAGTTTGTCATCTTCACCAATAGGCAGGCAGAGGTGCTGATGCCCACTGTGCGCCAGAAGCTGCTGGAGGTGCTAGTCCTCATGACATGCTGCAATCCCCACTCTGGCGCCATGACCGTACTCTTCAGCTGCCCCATGAGACAGAACTATGAGTCCCACAGCCTCCCAAAAACCCCACAGAGCCCCTCCAAAGCCTGCAGGGCCCCCCAATGCCCTGTCTGTGCCCGTAGATCGTTAATGGAGACGTGGGAGGAGGTTTTCAGCATGCCTGGCATGACAAAGAAGCTCCTCAATGAGATTTGCATGCTGCTGCAAAACAAGACTATGCGTGCGCACTTTGGGAGGAGAGAGGACTATGAAATCCTCCAGCTCTGCCTCATGCAGACCCTGAGCCTCGAGGACCTCATCCCTGCCGTGCTGCAGGATGTGGAGTGCCTGAAGAGATGCATCAGGAACACCAACTTCCACCTCCTCTGGATTGCACTCAAAGGGCTGGTGGTGATGTTGGAGAGGCCCAAGATGGTGAGCGCACCCCCCCCAAACCCTCCCGCATACACCCTTCCCTTCCCCATCCCCGGCAGCCTTCTCATGCCCTGGGCTTGCTGCTGTCATTGCAGGGGCTAACGGGGATTATTCTGCTGCCCGATGTCCTGAAAAGCCTGCGGTTTGGCAACCCACACATCACGGTGCTGGCACTGGCGGTGTGCTGCAGGGTCCTGTGCGCCCTGAGGAAGAAGTTGGCCAGCATCAGTTCCCTGCGGCTGGTCGATCTGCTCACGTCCTACTTGGACAATGTAAGGGGGGGGTGAGGCTCCTGTGGCACCCACCCCGTGCCACAGCCGGGCGGGCGAGGATCGCTCAGCCTCCGTCCTCTTCCTCTTCTAGGAGGCCAGCATGGTGCGGGAGAATGCCATGAAGCTCTTCAGCGCGTGCATGGAGCGCGTGCTGTGGAAGCACCGCAGAAAGATGTGGAAGAAAGTGCACAACGTCCTGCTGACCCTCTACCTCCGCATGAGCGAGGAGAACCCGAGCGTGGCCAAGGCGGGGCCGAAGGCAGGCGGCGAGGAGCCGGCGCCAATTCCCTGCCTCTGCTGCCCTGCAGGCTGCCCAGGAAGCCCTGATGGCCAGGTCTGAGCTGCTGTGGTGGGATGAGCTGCAAGAAGTGGCGCACATGAACCAGACCTGGGGGATCAGACCCTGCCTGCCTGATCCTTGGTGAGCTGCCCCCTGCTTGTCCCTGCCCTGCCCCCACAATGGCCCTGGGGCTTCCCCTTGCCCTCCCTTGGGCGGAGGCTGATGGGCGGCTTCTGATCCTAGGGCTTGTGGCAGAACATCACCAGGACCAGAGTGAAGAGAAAGTGTATGAAATAATTGCAAGTGAGTGAGGGGGGACGGGGTGGAGGCCAGGCCTCGGGGAGGCTGGGGGGGGGGTGCTCACAGCAGCTCTCCCCGCCTTCCTCCCGGCCAGGGGGCTCCCGGAGGGGTCTCCCCCAGCCCGAGTGGAGGCTGCAGCCTCTTTCTGTCCTCCCGCAGTCCTAGAGCCCATGATGAACGATGCGGAGCCCTCGGTGTGTGAAGAGACCGCCCGCACCATCCGGACTGTGAGGCAGCATCTCCACTGGCTGCAACGCCCGCGGGATCCCTGGTACATGCTGGCGGTGCAATGCTGCTTGCCTTGAAGATTGTGGCAGGCGCCGAAGCAGAGGGCAGAACCCCAGCCCCAGAAGAATCCGGAAGAAACTTCGGAATCTGAAGACTCCTCCCTGGATTCATCTCCGTGCCAGAGCACGGACAGCTAGGGGGCCTCCAGTCCACAGGGGTTTTGGATGCCTCCAGGAAAGGAGCCTCCAGAACCCCCCCACCCCCACAACCACAAAGAAATTAAAGAAATTCCATCTGTTTATCCAGAGCCTCCTGGGGTCACTCCTCAGCGTCCTCCACAGCCCCCGGCATCCTCCCAGCTCCACACCTGCCTCCGTCGAGCAGCTCCCGTCCTCCCGGAGCTCAGGGCCCAGACCGGGATGCCACATCTCCCTCACAGCCCCACAGGGGCAGAGTAGAGGAGGACGAGGACCTCTCCCCACCTCCTGAGCACCCCCAGGAGGAGGAAGGCCCTGCCCCTCTCCTTCCTCACCATGCTGCCTGCTGGGATGGTGTGAGGTTGGGAGGTGGGTGGCTTCTCCCCTTCCCCCGTGCCCCTCCCTGTGATTGCTCTCCCGGCTGAGCTGTGTAGCCCCCTTTTTGCAGCCCTTTGGCAAGTACCTGCTGGAGCAGCAGTGCAGGGACCTGATGCTGACCTGCCTGGAGCTGGTGTCACACGAGGTGCCTGAGGAGGATGAGCAGTGGGTCTCCTTGCTGAAAGCGGTGCTGGAGGAACTCATTTGTCCCCTTTCGCCCCATGTCCCAGTTTGTCATCTTCACCAATAGGCAGGCAGAGGTGCTGATGCCCACTGTGCGCCAGAAGCTGCTGGAGGTGCTAGTCCTCATGACATGCTGCAATCCCCACTCTGGCGCCATGACCGTACTCTTCAGCTGCCCCATGAGACAGAACTATGAGTCCCACAGCCTCCCAAAAACCCCACAGAGCCCCTCCAAAGCCTGCAGGGCCCCCCAATGCCCTGTCTGTGCCCGTAGATCGTTAATGGAGACGTGGGAGGAGGTTTTCAGCATGCCTGGCATGACAAAGAAGCTCCTCAATGAGATTTGCATGCTGCTGCAAAACAAGACTATGCGTGCGCACTTTGGGAGGAGAGAGGACTATGAAATCCTCCAGCTCTGCCTCATGCAGACCCTGAGCCTCGAGGACCTCATCCCTGCCGTGCTGCAGGATGTGGAGTGCCTGAAGAGATGCATCAGGAACACCAACTTCCACCTCCTCTGGATTGCACTCAAAGGGCTGGTGGTGATGTTGGAGAGGCCCAAGATGGTGAGCGCACCCCCCCCAAACCCTCCCGCATACACCCTTCCCTTCCCCATCCCCGGCAGCCTTCTCATGCCCTGGGCTTGCTGCTGTCATTGCAGGGGCTAACGGGGATTATTCTGCTGCCCGATGTCCTGAAAAGCCTGCGGTTTGGCAACCCACACATCACGGTGCTGGCACTGGCGGTGTGCTGCAGGGTCCTGTGCGCCCTGAGGAAGAAGTTGGCCAGCATCAGTTCCCTGCGGCTGGTCGATCTGCTCACGTCCTACTTGGACAATGTAAGGGGGGGGTGAGGCTCCTGTGGCACCCACCCCGTGCCACAGCCGGGCGGGCGAGGATCGCTCAGCCTCCGTCCTCTTCCTCTTCTAGGAGGCCAGCATGGTGCGGGAGAATGCCATGAAGCTCTTCAGCGCGTGCATGGAGCGCGTGCTGTGGAAGCACCGCAGAAAGATGTGGAAGAAAGTGCACAACGTCCTGCTGACCCTCTACCTCCGCATGAGCGAGGAGAACCCGAGCGTGGCCAAGGCGGGGCCGAAGGCAGGCGGCGAGGAGCCGGCGCCAATTCCCTGCCTCTGCTGCCCTGCAGGCTGCCCAGGAAGCCCTGATGGCCAGGTCTGAGCTGCTGTGGTGGGATGAGCTGCAAGAAGTGGCGCACATGAACCAGACCTGGGGGATCAGACCCTGCCTGCCTGATCCTTGGTGAGCTGCCCCCTGCTTGTCCCTGCCCTGCCCCCACAATGGCCCTGGGGCTTCCCCTTGCCCTCCCTTGGGCGGAGGCTGATGGGCGGCTTCTGATCCTAGGGCTTGTGGCAGAACATCACCAGGACCAGAGTGAAGAGAAAGTGTATGAAATAATTGCAAGTGAGTGAGGGGGGACGGGGTGGAGGCCAGGCCTCGGGGAGGCTGGGGGGGGGGTGCTCACAGCAGCTCTCCCCGCCTTCCTCCCGGCCAGGGGGCTCCCGGAGGGGTCTCCCCCAGCCCGAGTGGAGGCTGCAGCCTCTTTCTGTCCTCCCGCAGTCCTAGAGCCCATGATGAACGATGCGGGGCCCTCGGTGTGTGAAGAGACCGCCCGCACCATCCGGACTGTGAGGCAGCATCTCCACTGGCTGCAACGCCCGCGGGATCCCTGGTACATGCTGGCGGTGCAATGCTGCTTGCCTTGAAGATTGTGGCAGGCGCCGAAGCAGAGGGCAGAACCCCAGCCCCAGAAGAATCCGGAAGAAACTTCGGAATCTGAAGACTCCTCCCTGGATTCATCTCCGTGCCAGAGCACGGACAGCTAGGGGGCCTCCAGTCCACAGGGGTTTTGGATGCCTCCAGGAAAGGAGCCTCCAGAACCCCCCCACCCCCACAACCACAAAGAAATTAAAGAAATTCCATCTGTTTATCCAGAGCCTCCTGGGGTCACTCCTCAGCGTCCTCCACAGCCCCCGGCATCCTCCCAGCTCCACACCTGCCTCCGTCGAGCAGCTCCCGTCCTCCCGGAGCTCAGGGCCCAGACCGGGATGCCACATCTCCCTCACAGCCCCACAGGGGCAGAGTAGAGGAGGACGAGGACCTCTCCCCACCTCCTGAGCACCCCCAGGAGGAGGAAGGCCCTGCCCCTCTCCTTCCTCACCATGCTGCCTGCTGGGATGGTGTGAGGTTGGGAGGTGGGTGGCTTCTCCCCTTCCCCCGTGCCCCTCCCTGTGATTGCTCTCCCGGCTGAGCTGTGTAGCCCCCTTTTTGCAGCCCTTTGGCAAGTACCTGCTGGAGCAGCAGTGCAGGGACCTGATGCTGACCTGCCTGGAGCTGGTGTCACACGAAGTGCCTGAGGAGGATGAGCAGTGGGTCTCCTTGCTGAAAGCGGTGCTGGAGGAACTCATTTGTCCCCTTTCGCCCCATGTCCCAGTTTGTCATCTTCACCAATAGGCAGGCAGAGGTGCTGATGCCCACTGTGCGCCAGAAGCTGCTGGAGGTGCTAGTCCTCATGACATGCTGCAATCCCCACTCTGGCGCCATGACCGTACTCTTCAGCTGCCCCATGAGACAGAACTATGAGTCCCACAGCCTCCCAAAAACCCCACAGAGCCCCTCCAAAGCCTGCAGGGCCCCCCAATGCCCTGTCTGTGCCCGTAGATCGTTAATGGAGACGTGGGAGGAGGTTTTCAGCATGCCTGGCATGACAAAGAAGCTCCTCAATGAGATTTGCATGCTGCTGCAAAACAAGACTATGCGTGCGCACTTTGGGAGGAGAGAGGACTATGAAATCCTCCAGCTCTGCCTCATGCAGACCCTGAGCCTCGAGGACCTCATCCCTGCCGTGCTGCAGGATGTGGAGTGCCTGAAGAGATGCATCAGGAACACCAACTTCCACCTCCTCTGGATTGCACTCAAAGGGCTGGTGGTGATGTTGGAGAGGCCCAAGATGGTGAGCGCACCCCCCCCAAACCCTCCCGCATACACCCTTCCCTTCCCCATCCCCGGCAGCCTTCTCATGCCCTGGGCTTGCTGCTGTCATTGCAGGGGCTAACGGGGATTATTCTGCTGCCCGATGTCCTGAAAAGCCTGCGGTTTGGCAACCCACACATCACGGTGCTGGCACTGGCGGTGTGCTGCAGGGTCCTGTGCGCCCTGAGGAAGAAGTTGGCCAGCATCAGTTCCCTGCGGCTGGTCGATCTGCTCACGTCCTACTTGGACAATGTAAGGGGGGGGTGAGGCTCCTGTGGCACCCACCCCGTGCCACAGCCGGGCGGGCGAGGATCGCTCAGCCTCCGTCCTCTTCCTCTTCTAGGAGGCCAGCATGGTGCGGGAGAATGCCATGAAGCTCTTCAGCGCGTGCATGGAGCGCGTGCTGTGGAAGCACCGCAGAAAGATGTGGAAGAAAGTGCACAACGTCCTGCTGACCCTCTACCTCCGCATGAGCGAGGAGAACCCGAGCGTGGCCAAGGCGGGGCTGAAGGCAGGCGGCGAGGAGCCGGCGCCAATTCCCTGCCTCTGCTGCCCTGCAGGCTGCCCAGGAAGCCCTGATGGCCAGGTCTGAGCTGCTGTGGTGGGATGAGCTGCAAGAAGTGGCGCACATGAACCAGACCTGGGGGATCAGACCCTGCCTGCCTGATCCTTGGTGAGCTGCCCCCTGCTTGTCCCTGCCCTGCCCCCACAATGGCCCTGGGGCTTCCCCTTGCCCTCCCTTGGGCGGAGGCTGATGGGCGGCTTCTGATCCTAGGGCTTGTGGCAGAACATCACCAGGACCAGAGTGAAGAGAAAGTGTATGAAATAATTGCAAGTGAGTGAGGGGGGACGGGGTGGAGGCCAGGCCTCGGGGAGGCTGGGGGGGGGGTGCTCACAGCAGCTCTCCCCGCCTTCCTCCCGGCCAGGGGGCTCCCGGAGGGGTCTCCCCCAGCCCGAGTGGAGGCTGCAGCCTCTTTCTGTCCTCCCGCAGTCCTAGAGCCCATGATGAACGATGCGGAGCCCTCGGTGTGTGAAGAGACCGCCCGCACCATCCGGACTGTGAGGCAGCATCTCCACTGGCTGCAACGCCCGCGGGATCCCTGGTACATGCTGGCGGTGCAATGCTGCTTGCCTTGAAGATTGTGGCAGGCGCCGAAGCAGAGGGCAGAACCCCAGCCCCAGAAGAATCCGGAAGAAACTTCGGAATCTGAAGACTCCTCCCTGGATTCATCTCCGTGCCAGAGCACGGACAGCTAGGGGGCCTCCAGTCCACAGGGGTTTTGGATGCCTCCAGGAAAGGAGCCTCCAGAACCCCCCCACCCCCACAACCACAAAGAAATTAAAGAAATTCCATCTGTTTATCCAGAGCCTCCTGGGGTCACTCCTCAGCGTCCTCCACAGCCCCCGGCATCCTCCCAGCTCCACACCTGCCTCCGTCGAGCAGCTCCCGTCCTCCCGGAGCTCAGGGCCCAGACCGGGATGCCACATCTCCCTCACAGCCCCACAGGGGCAGAGTAGAGGAGGACGAGGACCTCTCCCCACCTCCTGAGCACCCCCAGGAGGAGGAAGGCCCTGCCCCTCTCCTTCCTCACCATGCTGCCTGCTGGGATGGTGTGAGGTTGGGAGGTGGGTGGCTTCTCCCCTTCCCCCGTGCCCCTCCCTGTGATTGCTCTCCCGGCTGAGCTGTGTAGCCCCCTTTTTGCAGCCCTTTGGCAAGTACCTGCTGGAGCAGCAGTGCAGGGACCTGATGCTGACCTGCCTGGAGCTGGTGTCACACGAGGTGCCTGAGGAGGATGAGCAGTGGGTCTCCTTGCTGAAAGCGGTGCTGGAGGAACTCATTTGTCCCCTTTCGCCCCATGTCCCAGTTTGTCATCTTCACCAATAAGCAGGCAGAGGTGCTGATGCCCACTGTGCGCCAGAAGCTGCTGGAGGTGCTAGTCCTCATGACATGCTGCAATCCCCACTCTGGCGCCATGACCGTACTCTTCAGCTGCCCCATGAGACAGAACTATGAGTCCCACAGCCTCCCAAAAACCCCACAGAGCCCCTCCAAAGCCTGCAGGGCCCCCCAATGCCCTGTCTGTGCCCGTAGATCGTTAATGGAGACGTGGGAGGAGGTTTTCAGCATGCCTGGCATGACAAAGAAGCTCCTCAATGAGATTTGCATGCTGCTGCAAAACAAGACTATGCGTGCGCACTTTGGGAGGAGAGAGGACTATGAAATCCTCCAGCTCTGCCTCATGCAGACCCTGAGCCTCGAGGACCTCATCCCTGCCGTGCTGCAGGATGTGGAGTGCCTGAAGAGATGCATCAGGAACACCAACTTCCACCTCCTCTGGATTGCACTCAAAGGGCTGGTGGTGATGTTGGAGAGGCCCAAGATGGTGAGCGCACCCCCCCCAAACCCTCCCGCATACACCCTTCCCTTCCCCATCCCCGGCAGCCTTCTCATGCCCTGGGCTTGCTGCTGTCATTGCAGGGGCTAACGGGGATTATTCTGCTGCCCGATGTCCTGAAAAGCCTGCGGTTTGGCAACCCACACATCACGGTGCTGGCACTGGCGGTGTGCTGCAGGGTCCTGTGCGCCCTGAGGAAGAAGTTGGCCAGCATCAGTTCCCTGCGGCTGGTCGATCTGCTCACGTCCTACTTGGACAATGTAAGGGGGGGGTGAGGCTCCTGTGGCACCCACCCCGTGCCACAGCCGGGCGGGCGAGGATCGCTCAGCCTCCGTCCTCTTCCTCTTCTAGGAGGCCAGCATGGTGCGGGAGAATGCCATGAAGCTCTTCAGCGCGTGCATGGAGCGCGTGCTGTGGAAGCACCGCAGAAAGATGTGGAAGAAAGTGCACAACGTCCTGCTGACCCTCTACCTCCGCATGAGCGAGGAGAACCCGAGCGTGGCCAAGGCGGGGCCGAAGGCAGGCGGCGAGGAGCCGGCGCCAATTCCCTGCCTCTGCTGCCCTGCAGGCTGCCCAGGAAGCCCTGATGGCCAGGTCTGAGCTGCTGTGGTGGGATGAGCTGCAAGAAGTGGCGCACATGAACCAGACCTGGGGGATCAGACCCTGCCTGCCTGATCCTTGGTGAGCTGCCCCCTGCTTGTCCCTGCCCTGCCCCCACAATGGCCCTGGGGCTTCCCCTTGCCCTCCCTTGGGCGGAGGCTGATGGGCGGCTTCTGATCCTAGGGCTTGTGGCAGAACATCACCAGGACCAGAGTGAAGAGAAAGTGTATGAAATAATTGCAAGTGAGTGAGGGGGGACGGGGTGGAGGCCAGGCCTCGGGGAGGCTGGGGGGGGGGTGCTCACAGCAGCTCTCCCCGCCTTCCTCCCGGCCAGGGGGCTCCCGGAGGGGTCTCCCCCAGCCCGAGTGGAGGCTGCAGCCTCTTTCTGTCCTCCCGCAGTCCTAGAGCCCATGATGAACGATGCGGAGCCCTCGGTGTGTGAAGAGACCGCCCGCACCATCCGGACTGTGAGGCAGCATCTCCACTGGCTGCAACGCCCGCGGGATCCCTGGTACATGCTGGCGGTGCAATGCTGCTTGCCTTGAAGATTGTGGCAGGCGCCGAAGCAGAGGGCAGAACCCCAGCCCCAGAAGAATCCGGAAGAAACTTCGGAATCTGAAGACTCCTCCCTGGATTCATCTCCGTGCCAGAGCACGGACAGCTAGGGGGCCTCCAGTCCACAGGGGTTTTGGATGCCTCCAGGAAAGGAGCCTCCAGAACCCCCCCACCCCCACAACCACAAAGAAATTAAAGAAATTCCATCTGTTTATCCAGAGCCTCCTGGGGTCACTCCTCAGCGTCCTCCACAGCCCCCGGCATCCTCCCAGCTCCACACCTGCCTCCGTCGAGCAGCTCCCGTCCTCCCGGAGCTCAGGGCCCAGACCGGGATGCCACATCTCCCTCACAGCCCCACAGGGGCAGAGTAGAGGAGGACGAGGACCTCTCCCCACCTCCTGAGCACCCCCAGGAGGAGGAAGGCCCTGCCCCTCTCCTTCCTCACCATGCTGCCTGCTGGGATGGTGTGAGGTTGGGAGGTGGGTGGCTTCTCCCCTTCCCCCGTGCCCCTCCCTGTGATTGCTCTCCCGGCTGAGCTGTGTAGCCCCCTTTTTGCAGCCCTTTGGCAAGTACCTGCTGGAGCAGCAGTGCAGGGACCTGATGCTGACCTGCCTGGAGCTGGTGTCACACGAGGTGCCTGAGGAGGATGAGCAGTGGGTCTCCTTGCTGAAAGCGGTGCTGGAGGAACTCATTTGTCCCCTTTCGCCCCATGTCCCAGTTTGTCATCTTCACCAATAGGCAGGCAGAGGTGCTGATGCCCACTGTGCGCCAGAAGCTGCTGGAGGTGCTAGTCCTCATGACATGCTGCAATCCCCACTCTGGCGCCATGACCGTACTCTTCAGCTGCCCCATGAGACAGAACTATGAGTCCCACAGCCTCCCAAAAACCCCACAGAGCCCCTCCAAAGCCTGCAGGGCCCCCCAATGCCCTGTCTGTGCCCGTAGATCGTTAATGGAGACGTGGGAGGAGGTTTTCAGCATGCCTGGCATGACAAAGAAGCTCCTCAATGAGATTTGCATGCTGCTGCAAAACAAGACTATGCGTGCGCACTTTGGGAGGAGAGAGGACTATGAAATCCTCCAGCTCTGCCTCATGCAGACCCTGAGCCTCGAGGACCTCATCCCTGCCGTGCTGCAGGATGTGGAGTGCCTGAAGAGATGCATCAGGAACACCAACTTCCACCTCCTCTGGATTGCACTCAAAGGGCTGGTGGTGATGTTGGAGAGGCCCAAGATGGTGAGCGCACCCCCCCCAAACCCTCCCGCATACACCCTTCCCTTCCCCATCCCCGGCAGCCTTCTCATGCCCTGGGCTTGCTGCTGTCATTGCAGGGGCTAACGGGGATTATTCTGCTGCCCGATGTCCTGAAAAGCCTGCGGTTTGGCAACCCACACATCACGGTGCTGGCACTGGCGGTGTGCTGCAGGGTCCTGTGCGCCCTGAGGAAGAAGTTGGCCAGCATCAGTTCCCTGCGGCTGGTCGATCTGCTCACGTCCTACTTGGACAATGTAAGGGGGGGGTGAGGCTCCTGTGGCACCCACCCCGTGCCACAGCCGGGCGGGCGAGGATCGCTCAGCCTCCGTCCTCTTCCTCTTCTAGGAGGCCAGCATGGTGCGGGAGAATGCCATGAAGCTCTTCAGCGCGTGCATGGAGCGCGTGCTGTGGAAGCACCGCAGAAAGATGTGGAAGAAAGTGCACAACGTCCTGCTGACCCTCTACCTCCGCATGAGCGAGGAGAACCCGAGCGTGGCCAAGGCGGGGCCGAAGGCAGGCGGCGAGGAGCCGGCGCCAATTCCCTGCCTCTGCTGCCCTGCAGGCTGCCCAGGAAGCCCTGATGGCCAGGTCTGAGCTGCTGTGGTGGGATGAGCTGCAAGAAGTGGCGCACATGAACCAGACCTGGGGGATCAGACCCTGCCTGCCTGATCCTTGGTGAGCTGCCCCCTGCTTGTCCCTGCCCTGCCCCCACAATGGCCCTGGGGCTTCCCCTTGCCCTCCCTTGGGCGGAGGCTGATGGGCGGCTTCTGATCCTAGGGCTTGTGGCAGAACATCACCAGGACCAGAGTGAAGAGAAAGTGTATGAAATAATTGCAAGTGAGTGAGGGGGGACGGGGTGGAGGCCAGGCCTCGGGGAGGCTGGGGGGGGGGTGCTCACAGCAGCTCTCCCCGCCTTCCTCCCGGCCAGGGGGCTCCCGGAGGGGTCTCCCCCAGCCCGAGTGGAGGCTGCAGCCTCTTTCTGTCCTCCCGCAGTCCTAGAGCCCATGATGAACGATGCGGAGCCCTCGGTGTGTGAAGAGACCGCCCGCACCATCCGGACTGTGAGGCAGCATCTCCACTGGCTGCAACGCCCGCGGGATCCCTGGTACATGCTGGCGGTGCAATGCTGCTTGCCTTGAAGATTGTGGCAGGCGCCGAAGCAGAGGGCAGAACCCCAGCCCCAGAAGAATCCGGAAGAAACTTCGGAATCTGAAGACTCCTCCCTGGATTCATCTCCGTGCCAGAGCACGGACAGCTAGGGGGCCTCCAGTCCACAGGGGTTTTGGATGCCTCCAGGAAAGGAGCCTCCAGAACCCCCCCACCCCCACAACCACAAAGAAATTAAAGAAATTCCATCTGTTTATCCAGAGCCTCCTGGGGTCACTCCTCAGCGTCCTCCACAGCCCCCGGCATCCTCCCAGCTCCACACCTGCCTCCGTCGAGCAGCTCCCGTCCTCCCGGAGCTCAGGGCCCAGACCGGGATGCCACATCTCCCTCACAGCCCCACAGGGGCAGAGTAGAGGAGGACGAGGACCTCTCCCCACCTCCTGAGCACCCCCAGGAGGAGGAAGGCCCTGCCCCCTCTCCTTCCTCACCATGCTGCCTGCTGGGATGGTGTGAGGTTGGGAGGTGGGTGGCTTCTCCCCTTCCCCCGTGCCCCTCCCTGTGATTGCTCTCCCGGCTGAGCTGTGTAGCCCCCTTTTTGCAGCCCTTTGGCAAGTACCTGCTGGAGCAGCAGTGCAGGGACCTGATGCTGACCTGCCTGGAGCTGGTGTCACACGAGGTGCCTGAGGAGGATGAGCAGTGGGTCTCCTTGCTGAAAGCGGTGCTGGAGGAACTCATTTGTCCCCTTTCGCCCCATGTCCCAGTTTGTCATCTTCACCAATAGGCAGGCAGAGGTGCTGATGCCCACTGTGCGCCAGAAGCTGCTGGAGGTGCTAGTCCTCATGACATGCTGCAATCCCCACTCTGGCGCCATGACCGTACTCTTCAGCTGCCCCATGAGACAGAACTATGAGTCCCACAGCCTCCCAAAAACCCCACAGAGCCCCTCCAAAGCCTGCAGGGCCCCCCAATGCCCTGTCTGTGCCCGTAGATCGTTAATGGAGACGTGGGAGGAGGTTTTCAGCATGCCTGGCATGACAAAGAAGCTCCTCAATGAGATTTGCATGCTGCTGCAAAACAAGACTATGCGTGCGCACTTTGGGAGGAGAGAGGACTATGAAATCCTCCAGCTCTGCCTCATGCAGACCCTGAGCCTCGAGGACCTCATCCCTGCCGTGCTGCAGGATGTGGAGTGCCTGAAGAGATGCATCAGGAACACCAACTTCCACCTCCTCTGGATTGCACTCAAAGGGCTGGTGGTGATGTTGGAGAGGCCCAAGATGGTGAGCGCACCCCCCCCAAACCCTCCCGCATACACCCTTCCCTTCCCCATCCCCGGCAGCCTTCTCATGCCCTGGGCTTGCTGCTGTCATTGCAGGGGCTAACGGGGATTATTCTGCTGCCCGATGTCCTGAAAAGCCTGCGGTTTGGCAACCCACACATCACGGTGCTGGCACTGGCGGTGTGCTGCAGGGTCCTGTGCGCCCTGAGGAAGAAGTTGGCCAGCATCAGTTCCCTGCGGCTGGTCGATCTGCTCACGTCCTACTTGGACAATGTAAGGGGGGGGTGAGGCTCCTGTGGCACCCACCCCGTGCCACAGCCGGGCGGGCGAGGATCGCTCAGCCTCCGTCCTCTTCCTCTTCTAGGAGGCCAGCATGGTGCGGGAGAATGCCATGAAGCTCTTCAGCGCGTGCATGGAGCGCGTGCTGTGGAAGCACCGCAGAAAGATGTGGAAGAAAGTGCACAACGTCCTGCTGACCCTCTACCTCCGCATGAGCGAGGAGAACCCGAGCGTGGCCAAGGTGAGTGGTGCCCATGGGGGGGGGGGTCTCACAGCGGGGCCGAAGGCAGGCGGCGAGGAGCCGGCGCCAATTCCCTGCCTCTGCTGCCCTGCAGGCTGCCCAGGAAGCCCTGATGGCCAGGTCTGAGCTGCTGTGGTGGGATGAGCTGCAAGAAGTGGCGCACATGAACCAGACCTGGGGGATCAGACCCTGCCTGCCTGATCCTTGGTGAGCTGCCCCCTGCTTGTCCCTGCCCTGCCCCCACAATGGCCCTGGGGCTTCCCCTTGCCCTCCCTTGGGCGGAGGCTGATGGGCGGCTTCTGATCCTAGGGCTTGTGGCAGAACATCACCAGGACCAGAGTGAAGAGAAAGTGTATGAAATAATTGCAAGTGAGTGAGGGGGGACGGGGTGGAGGCCAGGCCTCGGGGAGGCTGGGGGGGGGGTGCTCACAGCAGCTCTCCCCGCCTTCCTCCCAGCCAGGGGGCTCCCGGAGGGGTCTCCCCCAGCCCGAGTGGAGGCTGCAGCCTCTTTCTGTCCTCCCGCAGTCCTAGAGCCCATGATGAACGATGCGGAGCCCTCGGTGTGTGAAGAGACCGCCCGCACCATCCGGACTGTGAGGCAGCATCTCCACTGGCTGCAACGCCCGCGGGATCCCTGGTACATGCTGGCGGTGCAATGCTGCTTGCCTTGAAGATTGTGGCAGGCGCCGAAGCAGAGGGCAGAACCCCAGCCCCAGAAGAATCCGGAAGAAACTTCGGAATCTGAAGACTCCTCCCTGGATTCATCTCCGTGCCAGAGCACGGACAGCTAGGGGGCCTCCAGTCCACAGGGGTTTTGGATGCCTCCAGGAAAGGAGCCTCCAGAACCCCCCCACCCCCACAACCACAAAGAAATTAAAGAAATTCCATCTGTTTATCCAGAGCCTCCTGGGGTCACTCCTCAGCGTCCTCCACAGCCCCCGGCATCCTCCCAGCTCCACACCTGCCTCCGTCGAGCAGCTCCCGTCCTCCCGGAGCTCAGGGCCCAGACCGGGATGCCACATCTCCCTCACAGCCCCACAGGGGCAGAGTAGAGGAGGACGAGGACCTCTCCCCACCTCCTGAGCACCCCCAGGAGGAGGAAGGCCCTGCCCCTCTCCTTCCTCACCATGCTGCCTGCTGGGATGGTGTGAGGTTGGGAGGTGGGTGGCTTCTCCCCTTCCCCCGTGCCCCTCCCTGTGATTGCTCTCCCGGCTGAGCTGTGTAGCCCCCTTTTTGCAGCCCTTTGGCAAGTACCTGCTGGAGCAGCAGTGCAGGGACCTGATGCTGACCTGCCTGGAGCTGGTGTCACACGAGGTGCCTGAGGAGGATGAGCAGTGGGTCTCCTTGCTGAAAGCGGTGCTGGAGGAACTCATTTGTCCCCTTTCGCCCCATGTCCCAGTTTGTCATCTTCACCAATAGGCAGGCAGAGGTGCTGATGCCCACTGTGCGCCAGAAGCTGCTGGAGGTGCTAGTCCTCATGACATGCTGCAATCCCCACTCTGGCGCCATGACCGTACTCTTCAGCTGCCCCATGAGACAGAACTATGAGTCCCACAGCCTCCCAAAAACCCCACAGAGCCCCTCCAAAGCCTGCAGGGCCCCCCAATGCCCTGTCTGTGCCCGTAGATCGTTAATGGAGACGTGGGAGGAGGTTTTCAGCATGCCTGGCATGACAAAGAAGCTCCTCAATGAGATTTGCATGCTGCTGCAAAACAAGACTATGCGTGCGCACTTTGGGAGGAGAGAGGACTATGAAATCCTCCAGCTCTGCCTCATGCAGACCCTGAGCCTCGAGGACCTCATCCCTGCCGTGCTGCAGGATGTGGAGTGCCTGAAGAGATGCATCAGGAACACCAACTTCCACCTCCTCTGGATTGCACTCAAAGGGCTGGTGGTGATGTTGGAGAGGCCCAAGATGGTGAGCGCACCCCCCCCAAACCCTCCCGCATACACCCTTCCCTTCCCCATCCCCGGCAGCCTTCTCATGCCCTGGGCTTGCTGCTGTCATTGCAGGGGCTAACGGGGATTATTCTGCTGCCCGATGTCCTGAAAAGCCTGCGGTTTGGCAACCCACACATCACGGTGCTGGCACTGGCGGTGTGCTGCAGGGTCCTGTGCGCCCTGAGGAAGAAGTTGGCCAGCATCAGTTCCCTGCGGCTGGTCGATCTGCTCACGTCCTACTTGGACAATGTAAGGGGGGGGTGAGGCTCCTGTGGCACCCACCCCGTGCCACAGCCGGGCGGGCGAGGATCGCTCAGCCTCCGTCCTCTTCCTCTTCTAGGAGGCCAGCATGGTGCGGGAGAATGCCATGAAGCTCTTCAGCGCGTGCATGGAGCGCGTGCTGTGGAAGCACCGCAGAAAGATGTGGAAGAAAGTGCACAACGTCCTGCTGACCCTCTACCTCCGCATGAGCGAGGAGAACCCGAGCGTGGCCAAGGTGAGTGGTGCCCATGGGGGGGGGGGTCTCACAGCGGGGCCGAAGGCAGGCGGCGAGGAGCCGGCGCCAATTCCCTGCCTCTGCTGCCCTGCAGGCTGCCCAGGAAGCCCTGATGGCCAGGTCTGAGCTGCTGTGGTGGGATGAGCTGCAAGAAGTGGCGCACATGAACCAGACCTGGGGGATCAGACCCTGCCTGCCTGATCCTTGGTGAGCTGCCCCCTGCTTGTCCCTGCCCTGCCCCCACAATGGCCCTGGGGCTTCCCCTTGCCCTCCCTTGGGCGGAGGCTGATGGGCGGCTTCTGATCCTAGGGCTTGTGGCAGAACATCACCAGGACCAGAGTGAAGAGAAAGTGTATGAAATAATTGCAAGTGAGTGAGGGGGGACGGGGTGGAGGCCAGGCCTCGGGGAGGCTGGGGGGGGGGTGCTCACAGCAGCTCTCCCCGCCTTCCTCCCGGCCAGGGGGCTCCCGGAGGGGTCTCCCCCAGCCCGAGTGGAGGCTGCAGCCTCTTTCTGTCCTCCCGCAGTCCTAGAGCCCATGATGAACGATGCGGAGCCCTCGGTGTGTGAAGAGACCGCCCGCACCATCCGGACTGTGAGGCAGCATCTCCACTGGCTGCAACGCCCGCGGGATCCCTGGTACATGCTGGCGGTGCAATGCTGCTTGCCTTGAAGATTGTGGCAGGCGCCGAAGCAGAGGGCAGAACCCCAGCCCCAGAAGAATCCGGAAGAAACTTCGGAATCTGAAGACTCCTCCCTGGATTCATCTCCGTGCCAGAGCACGGACAGCTAGGGGGCCTCCAGTCCACAGGGGTTTTGGATGCCTCCAGGAAAGGAGCCTCCAGAACCCCCCCACCCCCACAACCACAAAGAAATTAAAGAAATTCCATCTGTTTATCCAGAGCCTCCTGGGGTCACTCCTCAGCGTCCTCCACAGCCCCCGGCATCCTCCCAGCTCCACACCTGCCTCCGTCGAGCAGCTCCCGTCCTCCCGGAGCTCAGGGCCCAGACCGGGATGCCACATCTCCCTCACAGCCCCACAGGGGCAGAGTAGAGGAGGACGAGGACCTCTCCCCACCTCCTGAGCACCCCCAGGAGGAGGAAGGCCCTGCCCCTCTCCTTCCTCACCATGCTGCCTGCTGGGATGGTGTGAGGTGGGGAGGTGGGTGGCTTCTCCCCTTCCCCCGTGCCCCTCCCTGTGATTGCTCTCCCGGCTGAGCTGTGTAGCCCCCTTTTTGCAGCCCTTTGGCAAGTACCTGCTGGAGCAGCAGTGCAGGGACCTGATGCTGACCTGCCTGGAGCTGGTGTCACACGAGGTGCCTGAGGAGGATGAGCAGTGGGTCTCCTTGCTGAAAGCGGTGCTGGAGGAACTCATTTGTCCCCTTTCGCCCCATGTCCCAGTTTGTCATCTTCACCAATAGGCAGGCAGAGGTGCTGATGCCCACTGTGCGCCAGAAGCTGCTGGAGGTGCTAGTCCTCATGACATGCTGCAATCCCCACTCTGGCGCCATGACCGTACTCTTCAGCTGCCCCATGAGACAGAACTATGAGTCCCACAGCCTCCCAAAAACCCCACAGAGCCCCTCCAAAGCCTGCAGGGCCCCCCAATGCCCTGTCTGTGCCCGTAGATCGTTAATGGAGACGTGGGAGGAGGTTTTCAGCATGCCTGGCATGACAAAGAAGCTCCTCAATGAGATTTGCATGCTGCTGCAAAACAAGACTATGCGTGCGCACTTTGGGAGGAGAGAGGACTATGAAATCCTCCAGCTCTGCCTCATGCAGACCCTGAGCCTCGAGGACCTCATCCCTGCCGTGCTGCAGGATGTGGAGTGCCTGAAGAGATGCATCAGGAACACCAACTTCCACCTCCTCTGGATTGCACTCAAAGGGCTGGTGGTGATGTTGGAGAGGCCCAAGATGGTGAGCGCACCCCCCCCAAACCCTCCCGCATACACCCTTCCCTTCCCCATCCCCGGCAGCCTTCTCATGCCCTGGGCTTGCTGCTGTCATTGCAGGGGCTAACGGGGATTATTCTGCTGCCCGATGTCCTGAAAAGCCTGCGGTTTGGCAACCCACACATCACGGTGCTGGCACTGGCGGTGTGCTGCAGGGTCCTGTGCGCCCTGAGGAAGAAGTTGGCCAGCATCAGTTCCCTGCGGCTGGTCGATCTGCTCACGTCCTACTTGGACAATGTAAGGGGGGGGTGAGGCTCCTGTGGCACCCACCCCGTGCCACAGCCGGGCGGGCGAGGATCGCTCAGCCTCCGTCCTCTTCCTCTTCTAGGAGGCCAGCATGGTGCGGGAGAATGCCATGAAGCTCTTCAGCGCGTGCATGGAGCGCGTGCTGTGGAAGCACCGCAGAAAGATGTGGAAGAAAGTGCACAACGTCCTGCTGACCCTCTACCTCCGCATGAGCGAGGAGAACCCGAGCGTGGCCAAGGTGAGTGGTGCCCATGGGGGGGGGGGTCTCACAGCGGGGCCGAAGGCAGGCGGCGAGGAGCCGGCGCCAATTCCCTGCCTCTGCTGCCCTGCAGGCTGCCCAGGAAGCCCTGATGGCCAGGTCTGAGCTGCTGTGGTGGGATGAGCTGCAAGAAGTGGCGCACATGAACCAGACCTGGGGGATCAGACCCTGCCTGCCTGATCCTTGGTGAGCTGCCCCCTGCTTGTCCCTGCCCTGCCCCCACAATGGCCCTGGGGCTTCCCCTTGCCCTCCCTTGGGCGGAGGCTGATGGGCGGCTTCTGATCCTAGGGCTTGTGGCAGAACATCACCAGGACCAGAGTGAAGAGAAAGTGTATGAAATAATTGCAAGTGAGTGAGGGGGGACGGGGTGGAGGCCAGGCCTCGGGGAGGCTGGGGGGGGGGTGCTCACAGCAGCTCTCCCCGCCTTCCTCCCGGCCAGGGGGCTCCCGGAGGGGTCTCCCCCAGCCCGAGTGGAGGCTGCAGCCTCTTTCTGTCCTCCCGCAGTCCTAGAGCCCATGATGAACGATGCGGAGCCCTCGGTGTGTGAAGAGACCGCCCGCACCATCCGGACTGTGAGGCAGCATCTCCACTGGCTGCAACGCCCGCGGGATCCCTGGTACATGCTGGCGGTGCAATGCTGCTTGCCTTGAAGATTGTGGCAGGCGCCGAAGCAGAGGGCAGAACCCCAGCCCCAGAAGAATCCGGAAGAAACTTCGGAATCTGAAGACTCCTCCCTGGATTCATCTCCGTGCCAGAGCACGGACAGCTAGGGGGCCTCCAGTCCACAGGGGTTTTGGATGCCTCCAGGAAAGGAGCCTCCAGAACCCCCCCACCCCCACAACCACAAAGAAATTAAAGAAATTCCATCTGTTTATCCAGAGCCTCCTGGGGTCACTCCTCAGCGTCCTCCACAGCCCCCGGCATCCTCCCAGCTCCACACCTGCCTCCGTCGAGCAGCTCCCGTCCTCCCGGAGCTCAGGGCCCAGACCGGGATGCCACATCTCCCTCACAGCCCCACAGGGGCAGAGTAGAGGAGGACGAGGACCTCTCCCCACCTCCTGAGCACCCCCAGGAGGAGGAAGGCCCTGCCCCTCTCCTTCCTCACCATGCTGCCTGCTGGGATGGTGTGAGGTGGGGAGGTGGGTGGCTTCTCCCCTTCCCCCGTGCCCCTCCCTGTGATTGCTCTCCCGGCTGAGCTGTGTAGCCCCCTTTTTGCAGCCCTTTGGCAAGTACCTGCTGGAGCAGCAGTGCAGGGACCTGATGCTGACCTGCCTGGAGCTGGTGTCACACGAGGTGCCTGAGGAGGATGAGCAGTGGGTCTCCTTGCTGAAAGCGGTGCTGGAGGAACTCATTTGTCCCCTTTCGCCCCATGTCCCAGTTTGTCATCTTCACCAATAGGCAGGCAGAGGTGCTGATGCCCACTGTGCGCCAGAAGCTGCTGGAGGTGCTAGTCCTCATGACATGCTGCAATCCCCACTCTGGCGCCATGACCGTACTCTTCAGCTGCCCCATGAGACAGAACTATGAGTCCCACAGCCTCCCAAAAACCCCACAGAGCCCCTCCAAAGCCTGCAGGGCCCCCCAATGCCCTGTCTGTGCCCGTAGATCGTTAATGGAGACGTGGGAGGAGGTTTTCAGCATGCCTGGCATGACAAAGAAGCTCCTCAATGAGATTTGCATGCTGCTGCAAAACAAGACTATGCGTGCGCACTTTGGGAGGAGAGAGGACTATGAAATCCTCCAGCTCTGCCTCATGCAGACCCTGAGCCTCGAGGACCTCATCCCTGCCGTGCTGCAGGATGTGGAGTGCCTGAAGAGATGCATCAGGAACACCAACTTCCACCTCCTCTGGATTGCACTCAAAGGGCTGGTGGTGATGTTGGAGAGGCCCAAGATGGTGAGCGCACCCCCCCCAAACCCTCCCGCATACACCCTTCCCTTCCCCATCCCCGGCAGCCTTCTCATGCCCTGGGCTTGCTGCTGTCATTGCAGGGGCTAACGGGGATTATTCTGCTGCCCGATGTCCTGAAAAGCCTGCGGTTTGGCAACCCACACATCACGGTGCTGGCACTGGCGGTGTGCTGCAGGGTCCTGTGCGCCCTGAGGAAGAAGTTGGCCAGCATCAGTTCCCTGCGGCTGGTCGATCTGCTCACGTCCTACTTGGACAATGTAAGGGGGGGGTGAGGCTCCTGTGGCACCCACCCCGTGCCACAGCCGGGCGGGCGAGGATCGCTCAGCCTCCGTCCTCTTCCTCTTCTAGGAGGCCAGCATGGTGCGGGAGAATGCCATGAAGCTCTTCAGCGCGTGCATGGAGCGCGTGCTGTGGAAGCACCGCAGAAAGATGTGGAAGAAAGTGCACAACGTCCTGCTGACCCTCTACCTCCGCATGAGCGAGGAGAACCCGAGCGTGGCCAAGGTGAGTGGTGCCCATGGGGGGGGGGGTCTCACAGCGGGGCCGAAGGCAGGCGGCGAGGAGCCGGCGCCAATTCCCTGCCTCTGCTGCCCTGCAGGCTGCCCAGGAAGCCCTGATGGCCAGGTCTGAGCTGCTGTGGTGGGATGAGCTGCAAGAAGTGGCGCACATGAACCAGACCTGGGGGATCAGACCCTGCCTGCCTGATCCTTGGTGAGCTGCCCCCTGCTTGTCCCTGCCCTGCCCCCACAATGGCCCTGGGGCTTCCCCTTGCCCTCCCTTGGGCGGAGGCTGATGGGCGGCTTCTGATCCTAGGGCTTGTGGCAGAACATCACCAGGACCAGAGTGAAGAGAAAGTGTATGAAATAATTGCAAGTGAGTGAGGGGGGACGGGGTGGAGGCCAGGCCTCGGGGAGGCTGGGGGGGGGTGCTCACAGCAGCTCTCCCCGCCTTCCTCCCGGCCAGGGGGCTCCCGGAGGGGTCTCCCCCAGCCCGAGTGGAGGCTGCAGCCTCTTTCTGTCCTCCCGCAGTCCTAGAGCCCATGATGAACGATGCGGAGCCCTCGGTGTGTGAAGAGACCGCCCGCACCATCCGGACTGTGAGGCAGCATCTCCACTGGCTGCAACGCCCGCGGGATCCCTGGTACATGCTGGCGGTGCAATGCTGCTTGCCTTGAAGATTGTGGCAGGCGCCGAAGCAGAGGGCAGAACCCCAGCCCCAGAAGAATCCGGAAGAAACTTCGGAATCTGAAGACTCCTCCCTGGATTCATCTCCGTGCCAGAGCACGGACAGCTAGGGGGCCTCCAGTCCACAGGGGTTTTGGATGCCTCCAGGAAAGGAGCCTCCAGAACCCCCCCACCCCCACAACCACAAAGAAATTAAAGAAATTCCATCTGTTTATCCAGAGCCTCCTGGGGTCACTCCTCAGCGTCCTCCACAGCCCCCGGCATCCTCCCAGCTCCACACCTGCCTCCGTCGAGCAGCTCCCGTCCTCCCGGAGCTCAGGGCCCAGACCGGGATGCCACATCTCCCTCACAGCCCCACAGGGGCAGAGTAGAGGAGGACGAGGACCTCTCCCCACCTCCTGAGCACCCCCAGGAGGAGGAAGGCCCTGCCCCTCTCCTTCCTCACCATGCTGCCTGCTGGGATGGTGTGAGGTTGGGAGGTGGGTGGCTTCTCCCCTTCCCCCGTGCCCCTCCCTGTGATTGCTCTCCCGGCTGAGCTGTGTAGCCCCCTTTTTGCAGCCCTTTGGCAAGTACCTGCTGGAGCAGCAGTGCAGGGACCTGATGCTGACCTGCCTGGAGCTGGTGTCACACGAGGTGCCTGAGGAGGATGAGCAGTGGGTCTCCTTGCTGAAAGCGGTGCTGGAGGAACTCATTTGTCCCCTTTCGCCCCATGTCCCAGTTTGTCATCTTCACCAATAGGCAGGCAGAGGTGCTGATGCCCACTGTGCGCCAGAAGCTGCTGGAGGTGCTAGTCCTCATGACATGCTGCAATCCCCACTCTGGCGCCATGACCGTACTCTTCAGCTGCCCCATGAGACAGAACTATGAGTCCCACAGCCTCCCAAAAACCCCACAGAGCCCCTCCAAAGCCTGCAGGGCCCCCCAATGCCCTGTCTGTGCCCGTAGATCGTTAATGGAGACGTGGGAGGAGGTTTTCAGCATGCCTGGCATGACAAAGAAGCTCCTCAATGAGATTTGCATGCTGCTGCAAAACAAGACTATGCGTGCGCACTTTGGGAGGAGAGAGGACTATGAAATCCTCCAGCTCTGCCTCATGCAGACCCTGAGCCTCGAGGACCTCATCCCTGCCGTGCTGCAGGATGTGGAGTGCCTGAAGAGATGCATCAGGAACACCAACTTCCACCTCCTCTGGATTGCACTCAAAGGGCTGGTGGTGATGTTGGAGAGGCCCAAGATGGTGAGCGCACCCCCCCCAAACCCTCCCGCATACACCCTTCCCTTCCCCATCCCCGGCAGCCTTCTCATGCCCTGGGCTTGCTGCTGTCATTGCAGGGGCTAACGGGGATTATTCTGCTGCCCGATGTCCTGAAAAGCCTGCGGTTTGGCAACCCACACATCACGGTGCTGGCACTGGCGGTGTGCTGCAGGGTCCTGTGCGCCCTGAGGAAGAAGTTGGCCAGCATCAGTTCCCTGCGGCTGGTCGATCTGCTCACGTCCTACTTGGACAATGTAAGGGGGGGGTGAGGCTCCTGTGGCACCCACCCCGTGCCACAGCCGGGCGGGCGAGGATCGCTCAGCCTCCGTCCTCTTCCTCTTCTAGGAGGCCAGCATGGTGCGGGAGAATGCCATGAAGCTCTTCAGCGCGTGCATGGAGCGCGTGCTGTGGAAGCACCGCAGAAAGATGTGGAAGAAAGTGCACAACGTCCTGCTGACCCTCTACCTCCGCATGAGCGAGGAGAACCCGAGCGTGGCCAAGGTGAGTGGTGCCCATGGGGGGGGGGGTCTCACAGCGGGGCCGAAGGCAGGCGGCGAGGAGCCGGCGCCAATTCCCTGCCTCTGCTGCCCTGCAGGCTGCCCAGGAAGCCCTGATGGCCAGGTCTGAGCTGCTGTGGTGGGATGAGCTGCAAGAAGTGGCGCACATGAACCAGACCTGGGGGATCAGACCCTGCCTGCCTGATCCTTGGTGAGCTGCCCCCTGCTTGTCCCTGCCCTGCCCCCACAATGGCCCTGGGGCTTCCCCTTGCCCTCCCTTGGGCGGAGGCTGATGGGCGGCTTCTGATCCTAGGGCTTGTGGCAGAACATCACCAGGACCAGAGTGAAGAGAAAGTGTATGAAATAATTGCAAGTGAGTGAGGGGGGACGGGGTGGAGGCCAGGCCTCGGGGAGGCTGGGGGGGGGGTGCTCACAGCAGCTCTCCCCGCCTTCCTCCCGGCCAGGGGGCTCCCGGAGGGGTCTCCCCCAGCCCGAGTGGAGGCTGCAGCCTCTTTCTGTCCTCCCGCAGTCCTAGAGCCCATGATGAACGATGCGGAGCCCTCGGTGTGTGAAGAGACCGCCCGCACCATCCGGACTGTGAGGCAGCATCTCCACTGGCTGCAACGCCCGCGGGATCCCTGGTACATGCTGGCGGTGCAATGCTGCTTGCCTTGAAGATTGTGGCAGGCGCCGAAGCAGAGGGCAGAACCCCAGCCCCAGAAGAATCCGGAAGAAACTTCGGAATCTGAAGACTCCTCCCTGGATTCATCTCCGTGCCAGAGCACGGACAGCTAGGGGGCCTCCAGTCCACAGGGGTTTTGGATGCCTCCAGGAAAGGAGCCTCCAGAACCCCCCCACCCCCACAACCACAAAGAAATTAAAGAAATTCCATCTGTTTATCCAGAGCCTCCTGGGGTCACTCCTCAGCGTCCTCCACAGCCCCCGGCATCCTCCCAGCTCCACACCTGCCTCCGTCGAGCAGCTCCCGTCCTCCCGGAGCTCAGGGCCCAGACCGGGATGCCACATCTCCCTCACAGCCCCACAGGGGCAGAGTAGAGGAGGACGAGGACCTCTCCCCACCTCCTGAGCACCCCCAGGAGGAGGAAGGCCCTGCCCCTCTCCTTCCTCACCATGCTGCCTGCTGGGATGGTGTGAGGTTGGGAGGTGGGTGGCTTCTCCCCTTCCCCCGTGCCCCTCCCTGTGATTGCTCTCCCGGCTGAGCTGTGTAGCCCCCTTTTTGCAGCCCTTTGGCAAGTACCTGCTGGAGCAGCAGTGCAGGGACCTGATGCTGACCTGCCTGGAGCTGGTGTCACACGAGGTGCCTGAGGAGGATGAGCAGTGGGTCTCCTTGCTGAAAGCGGTGCTGGAGGAACTCATTTGTCCCCTTTCGCCCCATGTCCCAGTTTGTCATCTTCACCAATAGGCAGGCAGAGGTGCTGATGCCCACTGTGCGCCAGAAGCTGCTGGAGGTGCTAGTCCTCATGACATGCTGCAATCCCCACTCTGGCGCCATGACCGTACTCTTCAGCTGCCCCATGAGACAGAACTATGAGTCCCACAGCCTCCCAAAAACCCCACAGAGCCCCTCCAAAGCCTGCAGGGCCCCCCAATGCCCTGTCTGTGCCCGTAGATCGTTAATGGAGACGTGGGAGGAGGTTTTCAGCATGCCTGGCATGACAAAGAAGCTCCTCAATGAGATTTGCATGCTGCTGCAAAACAAGACTATGCGTGCGCACTTTGGGAGGAGAGAGGACTATGAAATCCTCCAGCTCTGCCTCATGCAGACCCTGAGCCTCGAGGACCTCATCCCTGCCGTGCTGCAGGATGTGGAGTGCCTGAAGAGATGCATCAGGAACACCAACTTCCACCTCCTCTGGATTGCACTCAAAGGGCTGGTGGTGATGTTGGAGAGGCCCAAGATGGTGAGAGCACCCCCCCCAAACCCTCCCGCATACACCCTTCCCTTCCCCATCCCCGGCAGCCTTCTCATGCCCTGGGCTTGCTGCTGTCATTGCAGGGGCTAACGGGGATTATTCTGCTGCCTGATGTCCTGAAAAGCCTGCGGTTTGGCAACCCACACATCACGGTGCTGGCACTGGTGGTGTGCTGCAGGGTCCTGTGCGCCCTGAGGAAGAAGTTGGCCAGCATCAGTTCCCTGCGGCTGGTCGATCTGCTCACGTCCTACTTGGACAATGTAAGGGGGGGGT
>NW_027076277.1:0-31982 GCF_963932015.1 Anas acuta | reverse complement strand
TCCCGTCCCAGCTCGGTGGGTGCCGGCCCCCCCGGGGAGCCCCCCCCCGAGCCCTCACCAGGGTTGGGGTCTGCACGGGGCCGGAGGGCACGAGCTGCGGGAGCCCCTTCCCACCACCTGGATCTGCAGGGGGCCTTTGGCAGGTTCAGGCCCGACACCGAGCTGATCACTCCGGGCTTCGCCTGCAAAAAAGGGAAAAAAAGCAAAAAAAAACAAAAAAAAACTTAGTTTGCGGTCCCAAACCCCCCAAATCGCAGCTCTTCAACCTCTGCTGTGCGGTGAGAAGCGGAGGAGCTCCCCCCCCCCCCTCCCTGCTCAGGTGGAAATTCCGCCTTTTAATTCCGCGTTTAAAAACCCATTTCTGCCCAAAAAGAGGTTTTGTTCTGCTTCGTGCTCCCCGAAATTTGCGTCAAAAGCCAGAAACCCCCCCCAAAATCAGCGCCAAGTCAAGCAGGGGAACGAAGCCTGAGGGTTTTGTTGCTGGGGCAGTGTCCAGCTTGGCTCCAAAACGGGGCAAATTCCCAGCAAACGGGGTAAATGGTGAAAAAAAACGAGATTTGTCTCACCTGGGCGGGCTGCTGGATGGCGAGGGGGGGTCCCGGCTTGCCCTGGGTCGCAGCCCCCTTCCCGGCGGGGATGGGCGTGGGGGCGCTGGGGAAGGGTTTGCTCTCGGCGGGCGCCGGGGCGGCGATACCTGGGGGGGGCACACGGGGGGGGTCACCCGCACGCCCCTCACCCCCTCAAGGGTCCCACCAGCACTGGGCTGAGCTTCACCCGCGGTGCTGGAAAACCCCAAAAGCCCCCAAAACCTCCCCCCCCCCCCAAAAAAAAAACAACAAAAGCCCACCCCAAACCCCAAAAAGCCCCCCCAAAAAAAACAAAGCCCCCCCAGAACCCCAAAAAGCCCTCCCCAAAACCCCAAAAGCCCCCCAAGAATCCAAAAAGCCCCCCCAGAACCCCAAAAGCCCCCCAAAAAAACAAAAAGCCCCCAAGAACTCCCCAAAAGCCCCCTCAGAACCCCAAAAAGCCCCCCCAAAACCCCAAAAGCCCCCACAAAACCCCCCCAGAACCCCCCAAAACCCCCCCAGAACTCCAAAAAGTCCCCGGGGATGGCCCCAACCCAAATCATGCTGGGCTGGGGGGGTAACACGGTTTTGGGGGGGGGGTCATGAGGTCTCAGGAGGGGGTCAAAGAGGTCTTGGAGGAGGGAAATGAGGTCTGGGGGGGGTAACAAGGTCTGAGGGGGGGGGGGTCACCAACCTGTGGTGGGCGTCGGGCCGGCGGGGGGCGCGTGGCTGTGGGGGGGGGCGGGCGTGGTGGTCACGGCCCCCCCCTGGCTGCTGACCAGCACGGAGGAGGGCTGGCTGCTGAAGGGGCCGAGCGCGGGGCCGGGTCTGGCTGGAGGGGGGGGGCTGCTTGGCCTGCAGGATCAGCCCCTGCGGCACCTGGGGGGGCGAGAGGAGGGGTCAGGAGGTGCCCCCCACCCCCAAAGGGATTTTTTTTTGGGTGGGGGGGGGGTTAAGGGGGTCTGCTCGTGCCGCGCTGCTCCTGCTCCACGCCACGGGGCTCCAAAACCCCCAAAAAAACCAAGCTCGTTGCCTCTCCGTCCCTTTTTGTCCCCATTTTTGCCCCCCCCCCATTAATTAGGCAGGGGGGCCGCTAACGAGGGCCCCACGGCCCCAGTTTGCCCCCCCCCCCACCCCGGCGCATCCACCTCCCCCCTCCCCATCCTGAGGGGTCGCACGCAGCCGAGGGCGCCCCGAGCACCCTGACGGGGGGGGGTCTTAGGGTCCTACAGCGAGGGGGGGGGAGCCCCCCCCGGCCTCGTTAGCTCTTAATTACCTGCGGGAACCTGTCCAGTAATTGCTTCTGCTGAGGAGCGGGGCTGGGGGCGGCCGCCAGGGTGGGAAGGGGCCGGGCACCAGCTGAAAGCTCCTCTGAGGCTCACCCAGGTGCAGCCCCGGGGTGGGGGTCGGGGGCTTGCCCCCCCCCTGGGGGGGGAACTGCAGCTGGAAATGGGGGAATGGGAGTGGGGGGCGTCCGGAGGGGCGCAGCCGGGGGCTGCCCCTCGCAAGGGGGTTGGAAAGGGGCCGGCGATTGGGATGGGGGGCGCAGGGGGGGCAGCGGGGGCGTGGGGGCGAGGGGGTTTTGGATGACGTAGAGCCCCCCCGGGAGGGGGGCCTGGGGGGTGCAGAGCGGGCGAGGGGCTCGGAGGGGGGCCGGGGTTGGGAGGGGGGGGCGCGAGTGGGGGCGGGAGGGGGGGGCGGGAGAGGGGTTGGGGCTGCGAGGGGGGGCGGGCGGCGTGCGGGGAGGGCATTTGGGGGGGGGGGCAGCTGGGGGGTGTCCCCCAGGGGGGGGGGGAGCGAGGGAGGGGGACGGGGAGGCTCCAGGGAGCTTCTGCTGCCCCGCGGGAAGCTGCAACAGAGAAGGAAAAGCGAGAGGTTAGTGGCAGCCCCGCAAGCCCCCGGCCCCCCCCCGGGGGTCGCGCCCCGCAGCCCCCACCCCCGGGGGTCGCCCCCTGCCCTGCGCTGAGCCAAGGGGAGAGGGGTTGGGGGGTTTGGGGGGTTTGGGGGAGGGGGGGGGGGAAGGGAGCGGCCCCACAGCCCCAAATTGCTGCCCCAGGGGGGGTGCTGGGGGCTCTCAGGAGGATCAGGGCTGGGGGGGGGATTTGGGGGGGGGGACAGCCCCGGTAATTAATGGGGGGTTAATGGGATGGGTTGGTAATTAATAGGGATGGTAACGGGACGGCCTCATTAATTAATAGGGGTGTTAACGGGGTGTCCCGTTAATTAACGGGGATGTTAACGGGATGCCCATGTAACTAATGGGGATGGTAATGGGATGGTCCCATTAATTAACAGGGATGTTAATGGGATGTCCCATTAATTAAAGGGGATGTTAACGGGATGTCCCAGTAACTGATGGGGATGGTAATGGGACGGCCCCATTAATTAACAGGGATGTTAATGGGATGGCCTGGGAACTAACAGGATGTATCGGGATGTCCCATTAATTAACGGCGATGTTAACGGGATATGCCTGGTAACTAATGGGGATGTTAACGGGGATGTCCCATTAATTAACAGGGATGTTAATGGGATGGCCCCACTAATTAACAGGGATGTTAACGGGGTGTCCCATTAATTAATAGGGATATTAACAGGACGGCCCCATTAATTAATGGGGATGTTAACGGGGTGTCCCAGTAACTAACGGGGATGTTAATGGGATGTCCCATTAATTAACAGGGATGTTAACGGGGTGTCCCATTAATTAATAGGGATATTAACAGGACGGCCCCACTAATTAACAGGGATGTTAACGGGGTGTCCCATTAATTAATAGGGATATTAACAGGACGGCCCCACTAATTAACAGGGATGTTAACGGGGTGTCCCGTTAATTAACGGGGATGGCCCTGGACCACCCAGCCCAGCCCTGTGGCCCCCAGGGGCTGTAGGGAGGAGGAGGAGGAGGAGGAGGAGGAAGCAGCCGGGGGGGGGGTTAGTGGGGGCGCGGAGGCAAAAGCAAGCTGGGGGGGGGTAGCGGGGCTGGGGGGGGGACGTGGGGACGGACGGACGGACGGGGGGACGGACGAGGGGACACCCCCAGCCGAGAGCCACCCCCGGGCCCTTCCTCCGTGCCGGGGGGCTGGGGGGGGGCATTTGGGGTGGGGTGGGGGGGACATTTGGGGGGGGGAACCGAGACGGAGCAAAACCAGAGGCACCCGCGGGTGCGGCGGTGCCGGGGAGCGATTTGGGGTGCCCTCGGGCTGTGCGGGGACAAGGTCTGAATGTGGAGCTGGGAGGGTCACCAAAATACCGAGATTTGTCACCAAAATGCCATGATCCGTCACCAAAACCCCACAATTTGTCACCACAAACTGCTCTTTGTCACCAAAACGTCACGATTCGTCACCAAAACGCCAAGATTTGCCACCAAAATGCCACCATCGTCACCAAAACACCCAGATTTGTCACCAAAACGCCACCATTTGTTACCAAAATGCCACCGTCGTCACCAAAACACAACCATCGTCACCAAAACGCCAGGATTCATCACCAAAACACCAAGATTCATCACCAAAACACCATCATTGTGACCAAAACGCCACGATTTGTCACCAAAATACCACCATCGTCACCAAAACACCAAGATTCATCACCAAAATATCATCATCGTCACCAAAATGCCATGATTTGTCACCAAAACACCCCAACTTGTCACCCAACCACCACCGTCACCACCAGCCCGCGGTTCCTCGCCACCAACCCGCACTTTGTCACCAATTAGCTGCCGTTCGTCACCACCAGCCTGAGATTTTTCACCAAAAAAACGAGATTTGTCCCCAATCCACGGCTTGTCACCAAGAAACCGTGCGTTATCACCGATAAAATGCAACTTTGTCACCAACAAACTGTTACTTTTCACCAAAAAGCCACAATTTGTCACCAATAAACTGAGATTTCTCACCGTCAAGCCATGATTTGCCACCAACAAATCACCATTTTTCACCAATAAACTTATTTTTCACCATTAAACCATTATTTTTACCAACAAGCTGCATTTGGCACCAACTAACCATGACTTTTCACCAATAAACCACCACTTGACACCAACAAACCACAATCTGTCACCAAAAATGGTGATTTTTCACCAATAAATTCTTATTTTTTACCAACAAGCCATGATTTGGCACCGAGTAGCCATGATTTGGCACCAATAAACTTATTTTTCACCAATAAACCATTATTTTTCACCAAGAAACTGCCATTTGTCACCAACAACCATAACTTTTCACCAATAAACCACCATTTGTCAACAAAAAACCATGATCTGTCACCAAAAATGCTGACTTTCCACCAATAAATCATTATTTCCCACCAAAATAAACCCTTATTTTCCCCCAAATAACCTCCCCTTGTCACCCACCAACCACCATCACCCCGACCAGTGGGCACCCCAGCCTTGGCGATGCCGGGACGCCGCGCGGTGCCGCCGGGGCCCGAACCCAATCCCCAATCCCCGATAACCCACGGGGCTCAGCCCCGGCACCCACGGGGACACCAAACCCGTCCCCGGCACCCACGGGGACACCAAACCCATCCCTGGCACCCATGGGGATACCGAACCCGTCCCCAGCACCCATTGGGACACCAAACCCATCCCCAGTGCCCATGGGGACACCAAACCCATCCCCAGAGCCCATGGGGGCACCAAACCCGTCCCCGGCACCCATGGGGACACCAAACCCATCCCCGGCACCCATGGGGACACCAAACCCATCCCCAGTGCCCATGGGGACACCAAACCCGTCCCCGGCACCCATGGGGGCACCAAACCCGTCCCCGGCACCCATGGGGACACCGAACCCATCCCCGGCACCCATGGGGACACCGAACCCGTCCCCAGCACCCATGGGGACACCAAACCCGGCGCCCACGCGGCGTTCCCCCCGCGGTGCAGATCTACTCGCCTGCTGCAGGAACATCTGCATGGAGTCCTGGCTGATGACGGCGCCGGCGGCCGCCTGGCCCAGGATGATTTTTTCGGGGCTGGAAGAGGCCAAACCGGGGCTGGGCTGAGCCGTGGCGGGCGGCGGGGCGGGCGGCGGGGGGCTGCACGCTGAGCTGCAGCGGCGGCGGCGCGGCGGGCGGCTGCGGGGCCGCCTGGACGGTGAGGATGGACGACTGCTCGGCGCCGGGGAGGAGGCCGGCGGCGGAGGCGGGCTGCGGCTGCACCAAACCGGGGCTCTGGCTGCTGGCGGCGGCGGCGGCGGCGGAGGGGGGGGGCTGGATGCTGACGGCGGGGCCCAGGTTGTCGGCGGCGTTGAGCATGGCCACCTGGCTGGGCAGCGTCACCCCCTGGATCACCGTGGGGCCCGGCTGGCCGATGGCACCGCCGGGCAGCGAGGCGGCCACCGCCGGCTGGCTCTGCGTGCTCAGGCTGCCGGCCAGGGACACGGGCATCTGGAAGAGCGCCGGCTGCCCCACCTGGCCCGGCTGCAGCTGGATGGGGGCCGAGAGGATGTGCGCGGTGCCGTGGGCGTTCTGCGAGGTCAGCACCTGGCCCAGGTTGAGCTGCCCGGCGAGGTTCTGGTTGGTGAGGATCTGCGCCGGCAGCGCCTGGTTGGCGATCAGCTGCCCGCCCGGCCCCGGGCTGGTGATGATGTGCGCCTGGCCGCTGGCGTGCGAGGCCGTGAGGATTTGGCCGCCCATGTTGGCCGGCAGCGCCGAGAGCTGCTGCGGGAGCTGCACGGCCGAGGCGCCGGCCAGCTGCCCGGGGAGCAGGAACTGGTTCTGGCCCTGCAGCACCGCCTGCGGCACGTGCTGCGCCGGGATGACGATGCTGCTGCCCTGGTTGAGGAGCTGCACGCTCATGGGCTTGCTGAGCGCCGGCTGCTGCGGCGGGGGCTGCTTGAAGACGTTGGCCGGCAGCCCCTGCGGGAAGCCCGAGAGCACCACGTTCTGGCCGGCCTTGCCCGCCATGAAGGTGAGGTTCTGCTGCGCCTTCTGCTGCTGCAGGGCCGCCTCGCCGGGGATGGCGAGCGTGGCGTTGTTGGGGGCGAAGGGCTTGGGGGTGATCTGGTAGAGCTTCTGCTGCAGGACGCCGGCGGGCTTGGGCTGGATGGGGGTGGGCGTGCGGTGGATGATGACGTTCTGCGCCTGCACCAGGGGGCTGCTGAGGTTGGAGGTGACGGTGAGGGGCTGCGAGGCGGGGGCGCCGGCCACGCCGCCGAACATGGAGCCGCCGTTGAGCGTGGTGGTGGCCACGGCCGGCAGGTTCTTCTGGATCACCAGCCCGGCGCCCTGCGGCGACACGCCGCTGGAGGCCAGCGTCACCTGCTGCTGCTCGGGGGGCCGGCTGCGCGATGTAGCTGCCCACGGGCATGGCGGCCACGGGCGAGGGCTGCACGGGCTTGGCGATGAGCTGCTGCGCCGGCTGGTTGATGGCCATCACCTGCTGCCCCACCACCTGGATGGGCGCGATGCCCAGCGCGCCGCCGGGGCTGCCGTTGGGCAGCCCCTGCAGGTTGGAGATGGGCTGGATGGTGACGTTGCCCAGCCCCACCTGCTGCAGGAAGGGCTGCACGCTGATGGCCTTGTTCACCACCTCGGCCCCCACCGGCTGCTGCACCAGCGCCTGGTGCGTGAGCACGGCGGGCTGCTGCAGCCCCAGCAGGTCGGCGCCGCCGGAGAAGATCTGGGGGGCGCCGTCGGAGGCGGCCTGCACCACGGGCTGCAGCGTGGGCAGCTGGAAGGAGCCCAGGTCCAGCTCGGCCTCGGCCTCCAGCGTCTGCTCCGTGATGTTGGCCTCCTGCAGGCTCTGCTGCAGGATGTCGCAGGGCTGCTCGGCGTTGGGCAGCGCCGCGGCGGCGGCGCCGCCGGCCGGGGAGCCCAGGATGTCATCCTCCAGGAAATCGAGGTCCACGCTGGTGGCGGGCTGGCTCTGCTCGGCGCTCAGGTGGTTGCCGGAGGGCTCCTGGACGTGCAGCTGGGGACACGGGGGGAGCGGGGGGAGAGAGGAGAAGGCGGTGAATTGGGGGGGTGGGAGGAGGGGGGGAGGTTCCCTGCCCTGCAGCCCCTGTGGTGGGGTGATGGCAAAGCTCTGCACAAAGCAGCGCCCCGGGGAGCCCCAAAAGCTGCCCGTGGCACCCCGAGGAACGAGCCTGGACCCGGTGTAAGGAGCCAGCGGGGTCAGGGCGCGCTGCTCGCCTTCCCGAATTCCTCAGGGATAAAACCGAGGCTGCTGCCGGGGCCGGAGGGGGAAATTCCACTCCCTAAAGGAGGGTGGGAGCTCAGCCAGAGCCCCGCGCCTCCCCTCGTGCCCGGCACCTCGCGCTGCCCCACACCCCGGAGGGAGAAGCGCCTTCGGAAGAGCAGAATCCAAAATCCAGCAGAAAAATTTAAATCTATCAACTAATTAAAGGCACGCAGAGCCAACCCTCAGCCCTCCGCTACGCTCAGCAGCAGCTTTGAGCAAATCCTTAGGAAAAAAACCTAAAGCGCAACGTGAACAGGAACGGGGAAAAAAAAAAGGTTCTGTTAAATTGACGTGCAGGTAGAGGGAGGAAAAAAAGAGCTTCGGGCCAAAAAAAACGGGTTCTTGGGGCAAAAAGAAAAGGGTTTTAGAATTTCTGCCTCTCGTTTCCCCTCTGCTACGCCTGAGGGATGTGAGGAAGAGGAGCGCTCCCTGCTCCACCTGGGGGGAGCGAAGCGGGCGGCAAGGAGACGTTTCTGCTCCAAAACGCCCGAATTTTCCCCAAATTCCCCCTGGAGGGCTGGGAGCACCGCTGCTCCTTCCCTGTTCTCCTTCCTCCCGCGCTCTCCAGCCCCTCGCGAGCATCGGGTTGGCTCCCCCCGACCTGGGGGGTGGGGGGGGACCCCTTGGGGCTGCTTCTCTCCAGATCCGGGGAGCACTGCCTGAAAACGAGCCTCAAAACCAAAAAAAAAAAAACAAAAAAGGGGAAAAAAATCCAAAGGAAGGTTTCTAAGCTACCGTTCCCCACGTAGAAATCACCCAAATACCTACCCCAGCACCTTCAAAAAAGGCACTGGCTGCATCTCCTGTGTTGTCCAGGAGATCATCACTGTCAATCTGCAATTAAAAAGATCGCGTTTACTTTCTTTACATGAAAAAAATCATGAAAAAAACAACAAAAAAAAAAAGCCCAGTTCAGCGCTGACTGGGAACAGCGGCGGGGCAAGCTTCCCTCCCAGCCTTCCCGGGAGAACACCCGTTTTCGCCTGAAATGGCCCCAAAATGCCGGGTCGAGCGGCGCCCGACCCCTTCTGCCGAGGTCCCCGAAGCGCTGCCACCAGGGCTTGGGCAGAGCCCGACAGAAGCGAGGAAAAAGGGGAAAAAAGGGAAAAAAATAATGAAAAAAGTCCTGGGAGTGGAAGGGGTCTCAGCCCGGGGTTGTCTTTGACCGGCGCAAACATTTTTTTTAGGCAAAATTTTTTCGTTTTTTTTTTTTTTCCCGTGAGTGAGGCCCCCGCTCACCTTCTCGGATCCATGGAGGAAGTCGTTCAGGGCCTGGGGGTCGCTGCAAAACAGGAGGGGAAAAGTTTAGGGGGCGAAAACCTTCAGGGGAGGGACCCCCAACCCCAACAGGGCCGTGGGGAGGGGTTCCAGCAGCGCTCGGGGTAACGAGGGGGTGGGCAAAGCGCCCTGTGCAGCCCCCAGGTGGGTTATTTTTGGGGAACAGGACACAATAAACCACCAACAATAAACCACCAACTCCCAATTTCCATCAGTTTGGGTCCCCTCCCGAGCGCACCCAGGGTTATTTTTTTGGGGGGTCTCTCAGAATCGAACCGAGGTGGGTGGGGGAAGGCAGCGAAGGCGGTGGGGGCCCCAAAAACCCCACTCACCAAATGACATCAAGCAAGCACCGGCCGTCCTCATCATCCATGTCACCTGCAGAGAGGGAGGGGCGCGTTACGGGGGGGTGGTGGTGGCACGGGGGGGGGGGTGGTGGCACGGGGGGGTCGCCCCTCGCGGTGTGGCACCTACCTAGGGGCGCGCGGCGCCGCTCATCCTGCCCGGGCCCGCCACGAAAATCCCCGCGCACGACCGGATCCGCTCAGGTGCTGCAGGTCCTCTGGGCTTCAGCCTCCCTGAACACAAACGCCAGCGTTATTTTGGGTGGGTTTCGGTGGTTTTTGGGGCAGGGGGCAAGGCGCCGGCTCCCCCGCGCCGTCCCCGCTGCCTCCGGGCGCGAGGGGGCCAAAAAAAGCCCTTTTTACAACCAAAAGGGGTGAGCGGAGAGAGGGTCGGCGGGTCCGTCCTACTCGACGCCAAGCGAGCGCGCGCCCCTCTGGGGGTTTGGTGCATGTTTTGGGGGCGTTTGTACAGTTTTTGGGGTGTTTGTATGGTTTTTGGATGTTTCTTTGCATGTTTTGGGGGCGTTTGTACGGTTTTGGGATGTTTCTTTGCTTGTTTCTGGGGCGTTTGTACGTTTTTGGGGTGTTTGTATGGTTTTTGGATGTTTCTTTGCATGATTTTGGGGCGTTTGTATGGTTTTTGGATGTTTCTTTGCATGTTTTGGGGGCGTTTGTATGGTTTTTGGATGTTTCTTTGCATTTTTTTGCAGTGTTTGTATGTTTTTGGGGTGTTTGTATGGTTTTTGGATGCTTCTTTGCATGGTTTTGGGGCGTTTGTATGCTTTTTGGGGCATTTCTTAGCACATTTTTGGGGTATTTGGGTTCAGAAGGGGGATCCGAGGGTCTCCTGATAACCTCAGCCCCAGCCGCCCTCTTTGCCAAACCCATTCTGAGGAGCGGGGCTGGGAAACGCTCATTTTGGGTTTATTTTTCTTTTTTTCCCGTCGTGTTTTTGGTGTTATTTTGGTGTCCCCCCCCCCGCCCGGATCTGCTCGCAGCTGTGGGCTGGGCAGGGCCCAAAACGAGGCTGCTAACGAGCTCCGAGCTAACGAGGAGGCGCGAGCCAGCTCAAAAAGGGACGGGGAACGAGCGGGGAGCTCGCTCGGGGGGGTCCCCGCAGCGCCACGACCCTGCCCCAGATTTGGGGGCTCCCCACGACCGCCCCCACGGCTGGGGGAAGGCAGCAGGAGAGGAATTCCCCAAATTTGTGCCTTGGAATCGGATTTGGCCCCACATGGGCTCGTTTCTGAGCAGCTGGATCGCCAAAAACCCTACAAAAACCAGCGGGGGCTTCACCGGGGTGCTGGGGGGGGGCAAGAAAACGGTGCCAGGAGCCCCGGGGTCTTCAAGGAGCCGACCGTGTCCCCCCCCCCGGTGACCTCTCAAAAACCATCATCAGGCCGAGCCCAGAGCATCCAAATCAGGGATTCTCCACCCAAAACCCCCCCGGCAACGCCAAGCTGAGCGCAAAGCTGGATGGGGCCCCGGCACCGACCCCGGGTTGCCCAAATCCCCCAACTTCTTCCTTAAAATCCGCCCTGCTCCTCCCGACGTCCCCCAGCCCCCCGGGGGGGGCTCGCACACCCCCTGCCCGCTGCCGGAACGCGGAACCCGGCGCCGGGGAGGACTTTACACCGGGGGACGCCCCGGACTTTACCCCCTGCACCGCCCGGCGAGGAGGGGAGGAAAATGAACCCCGAGCGGGGCAGCTCGGGCCTGGGGCCGGTCCCACAGCCCCCAAAAATCCCCCAAAATTCACTCATGGCCCCCCCCGCAGGCGTCACCACTTTGGGACCACCAAACTTTAGGATTTAGGGTGGGGGAAGCTGCAGGCAGCGCTCATCATGGACCACAAAGTGCCACCCGCTCCTCCTAGCACGCTTTTGGGTGCCATTTGTCTATTTTTGAGGTTTTCTCCAGCAAAATCAACTCCAGAGCCACGGGATGGGGTCGGGGCCCCGCTGTGGGACCCCGAGGAAGCCCCCAGCCCCCCCCCTCACTGATAAATATTTGGGCCGTGACCAGCCGCCGTGCGGGGTGCTGCTCTTCTTCTTCTCTTCTTTTCTTTTTTTTTTCTTCTTCTTCTTCTTTCTTTTTTTTTTTTTTCTTCTTCTTCTTTGCTCGCAGAAATTTAAAAAAGGAAACGGGGCAGATTCTGCACATACCAACGGCAAGCGGCTATTTTTAACGGCCGGCTCCCCAGCGCCGTGCCCGGGAGCTCCAGGAACCGGGCGCCAGCGGCGCTGCCCCCAGCAGCCCCCCGCGACCCCGACCCCCCCCGAGGGTCAATCCCAAAATTTCGGAGGCCGGCGGCCACGAGCAGAGCGCGGAGCCCACGGGGGCCCTGCTCCGGTTTAGGCTCCCAGCGCCACTCCGGTTAGGCTCCCTGCTCTGATTCAGGTTCCTCGCGCTGATTCGGGTCCCCAAATCCGCTCCGATTTCGGTTCCGGCTCCACTCCGATTCAGGCTCCCGGTTCCACTCTGATTTAGGTTCCCAGCACCAATTTCGGTTCCCAGCTCTGCTTCGGTTCAGGCTCCCCACTTCACTCCGATTCAGGCTCCCGGTTCCACTCCGATTTAGGTTCCCAGCTCCAATTTAGGTCCTCCGCTCCGCTTTGGTCCAGGCTCCCGCTCCGCTCCACTCCAGGTCCCAGCTCTGCTCTGGTTTAGGCTCCCAGCACCAGTTCAGGCTCCCCATTCCACTCCAGTTCAGGCTCCCCGCTCCAGTTCAGGTCCCAGCTCCACTCCGATTTCGGTTTCCAGCTCCACTCCAATCCAGGCTCCCAGCACCAATTCCGGCTCCCTGCTCCAATCCAGTTCAGGTCCCAGCTCTGCACCAATTTAGGCTCCCAGCACCGATTCAGGTCCCCAGTTCTACTCCAGTTCAGGCTCCCCAATCCAATTCAGGTCCCCAGCACCAGTTCAGGCTCCCCACTCCGCTCCAAATCAGGCTCCCAGAACCGATTCCGGTCCCCAGCTCCACTCCGAATTCCCCCTCCCCGCTCCACTCCAGTCTCCCAATTCCCCCCAGTCCCCGAGGCTCCGCCAAAACCCCTCTCCATCCTTCCACCCCTCTCTGCGCCCCAGGACCCCCAACCCCACGCTTCCAAGAGAAATTGGGGGTTCCCACGGCCCTCGCGCCCACCCCCCCAGCCCCCCAGCCCCCCCGCCCCAGTTCACCGGTGCCTGGTCGGAGGCAGGAGCCCGGCGCCCGCTCCTCGCTTCCCTCCCCTCCCTCCTTCCCCCCTCCCCTCCCCGCGTTTTGCTCCAAATCATTTCCAGACTTCGCTGGGGAGCGCGAGGCCGGGCGGCACCGGGGGCCCTCGGCGGTGCCCGGGGAAAAAGCCGAGCACCGGCACCGGGCCTGACCCCGACACCGAATTTTCGGCCAAATTTTGCCCCCAAAAATCAGCCGCAGAGCTCCCGCCGCGGGGTGGACGCGACCCCGTCCCTCTCTCCAAGCCCACCGCGGCCGCCTGGGCTGCTGGCGGTGCTGCAAACGAGGCGATTTCGGCCCGATTTCGCCCCGATTTCACCCCAATTTCGCCCCGATTTCGGCAGGTTTCCCCGCGGAGGGACGCGGAGTCGGGCACATGTGGGGACCCCGCGGTGCGATAACCCCTCAAAGCCCGGAATTGGGCAGCCCATCCCTGCCCCAAACCCCAAATTTGGCAGCCTGCTCTTTCCAAAAACCCAAAATTTGGTGGCCTGAGCCCGTCAGCACCGCGGCCACAGCACCAACGACCCCCCAGCACCAAGCACCCATGGGGGGGTTTGGGGAGGAAGGAGGGGGTCCCACCGGGTGTCCCCGTGGCGCTGTCACCCTCCAGCATCGCCCGGCACCGAGCGGCCCCCGGTAGCAGCAGGATGGGGCCACCCGCACCCCAAGGTGCCCCAAAGCACCCCGAGGTGCCCCAAAGCACCCCAAGGTACCCCCAGATGCCCCAAAGCACCCTGAGGTGCCCCAAAGCACCCTAAGGAGCCCCCAAGGCACCCTGAGGTGCCCCAAAGCACCCCCCAAGGCACCCCAAGATGTCCACAAAGCACCCTGAGGTGCCCCCAAGGCACCCCAAAGCACCCCAAGGCACCCCCAGGGCACCCCTAAGGCACCCCAAGGCACCCCCAGGGCACCCCTAAGGCACCCCAAAGCACCCTGAGGTGCCCCAAGGCACCCCCCAAGGCACCACAAGGTGCCCCCAAAACACCCTGAGGTGCCCCCAAGGCACCTCAAAGCACCCCAAGGTGCCCTAAAGCACCCCAAGGCACCCCCCATGGCACCCCAAGGCACCCCAAAACACCCCAAGGCGCCCCAAGGTGCCCTAAAGCACCTCAGCACCCTGAAGCACCGCAAGGCACCCCCCATGGCACCTTGAGGTACCCCAAGGCGCCCCAAAATGCCCCAAAGCACCCCGAGGCGCCCCAAAGCACCCCAAGGCACCCTGAAGCACCCCCAAGGCACCCCCCATGGCACCTTGAGGTGCCCCAAGGCACCTCAAGGCACCCCAAGGCACCCCCAGGGCACCCCAAAGCGCCCCAAGCCCAGTGGGGACCCCCTGAGCCCACCGGGCCCCTCGTGGGGTCACCAGGGCACGGGTCTGGGGGTGCTGCTGGCGCCAAGGTGGGTGCTCAATGTGGGGGGTGCACAACACGGGGGGGGACACAGCACCCAGGGGGGGTGCACAGCGCCCGGGGGGGGCAATGTGGGGGCACAGAATGCCAGGGGGGGTGCGACACCAGGGGGGCACAGTGTGGGGGGTGCAGGATGGCAAGGGGGGGGCAATACACTTGGGGGGGGTGCAATGCCAGGGGGTGTAACCCCTGGGGGGGGCACACCCTGAGGGGTGCACAGCACCTGGGGGGCACAATGGCAGGGGGTGTATGACATCGGGGGGGTGCATCACTTGGGGGGGGCACAACATCATCGGGGGGCAACGCCAGGGGGTGTAACACGGGGGGGGCACATCAGGGGTGCAGAATACCAGGGGGGCACATCAACATAGGGGACATCACCGGGGGGGGGCCACAACATCATGGGGGTGCAATGCCAGGGGGTGTAACGTCGGGGGGGGGCAATGCCAGGGGTGTACAACATCGGGGGGGGGGCGCATCAGGGGGGCAGATCACCATAAGGGACATCATGGGGGGGGGGCACAACGGCAGGGGGTGTAACACCGGGGGGGGGGGGACATCAACAGTGAGGAGGGGGCTCATCAACAGTGCGGGGGGGGCAATACCAGGGGTGCACAACATCCGGGGGGCGTTATCAGCGGGGGGGGCACATCCCCGGGGGGGCCATCCCCGGGGGTCGCGGCCCCCCCCCCGCCCGTGCCGAGCGAACAAAAGGCGGGGGGCGTCGGGGCGCGGAGGCGGGGGCGAATGAAGACGAGCAGAGAACGGGGGGGGGGGCGCGCAGGAGGAGGGGGGGGGGCGCAAACTCCACTTTATTCGGCCGCGGCTCCCCCCGGGGCTCGGGGGGGGGGGGGGGGTCCGGGAGAGCGGGGAGGGGGCGGGGAAAAGGGGCGGGGGGGGAGGGGGGGAGAGAACCGGGAGGGGAGGAGGGGAGGGGGGGGTGGGGGGGGGGAGAAAAGCGGCGGGGCCCGGGGGGGGCCCGGAGCGGGAACGGGGCCGGGGGGGGGGGGGGGTGAAGGAACGGGGGGGGGGGGGGGGGCCGGGAGGGGAGGGGGGGGTGGGGTGGGGGAGGGGGGGCGGGGGAGGGGGCCGGGATCGCTACATTGTAACAACTCACCGTGAGCTCTGAGCGGCGGCCGGCGCGGGGTCTCCCACACATCCCCGCACGGGCTCCGGAGCCAGGACCCCGGCAGGCACCGAGACGTAGCGGGCCAGCGCGCTGCCTGATCGCCGGGGCGCGGCGCGGGGAAGGGCCGGGCCCTACGGGCGGCATCGCGGCTGCGGGGCTGGGGGGGGGGGGGCGCGAGCAGAGCCCCCGCCGGCCCCCGCCCCGGGCTGCTGCCGGCATGGGGCCCCCCCCTCCCGGTTCAGCCCCCCCTTTCCCTGTTTTTACCCCCTCCCCTCCCCAATTTTACCCCCCCACCCCCGGTTTTACCCCCCCCTTTCCCTGTTTCCCCCCCCCTCTCTCCGGTTCCCCCCCCCCTTCTCTATTTACCCCCCCCTCTCTCTCTATTTACCCCCCCTCTCTCTGTTTTACCCCCTCCCCTCCCGGTTTTGCCCCCCCCCCTCCCCTTTAACACCCTGCCGGGGCCCGCTGAGCCCCGCTCCCCTTCTCGGGGGGGTCCCCGGGGCTCCTCCGCCGCCGCCCCCCCCCCCTCCCCTGTGTCCCGGCTCCCCCCCTAATTAACAATTAATTAGTGGCTGGGGACCGCGGCGCTGCGCCGCACGCCTGTTGTGACACCACAGCGCGGGGGGGGGCGCGACCCCCCCCCCGCATCGCTCGCTCCCGGTTCCCCCCCCCCCCCCCCACCGGGCACCGCCGCCAGCACCACCGGGGAGCGGCAGCGCGGCGCAGGCACAGCGCGGGGGCAGCCCCGGCCCGCCGCGGGGTCCTCGCCGCCAGGCCCCGCCCCCGCGCCGGCTCCCGCGGGCCATTGGCGCGCCGCGGGGCGGGGCGGCGCGGGGGCAGGGGGCGGGGCGCGCCGCCGTGTTTACAGCCCGCCATTGGCTGGGCGCGGCGGGGGGCGGGGACAGAGCCGAGAGGGGCGGGGCCGGGCGGGGAGCCGAGGGGGCGGGGCCGAGGGGACCCCGCGGGGATGGGGAGCGCGGGAACGGGGCCCACGGGACCCCAGACCCACGGGGACCCTGCCCCGACCCCACCGGGACCTGGGACCCCCCGGGACCCCGGCCCTGAGCCCCACGGGGACCCCAGACCCACAGGGACTGAGCCCCACGGGGACCCAGGACCCCCAGGACCCCGGCCCCAAGCCCCAGGGGACCCCAGCCCCACAGGGACCATGGCTCATGGGGACCCCAGACCCACAGGGACCCTACCCCAAGCCCCATGGGGACCAGGGACCCCCAGGACCCCGGCCCTGAGCCCCAGGAGACCCCAGACCCACAGGGACTGAGCCCCACGGGGACCCAGGACCCTCAGGACCCCAGCCCTGAGTCCCCTGGGACCCCAGACCCAAAGGGAGCAGCACCCACAGGGACCTGGGACCCCCAGGACCCTGGCCCTGAGTCCCAGGGGACCCCAGACCCAAAGAGAGCAGGGCCCACAGGGACCCGGGACCCCCAGGACCCCGGCCCCAAGTCCCAGGGGACCCCAGACCCACAGGGACCCCACCCTGAGCCCCAGGGGACCCCAACCCCTTACTTTGGCTGATTTTTCGCCCCCTTTTGGCTCATTTTTCACCCCATTTCTTCAGAATCCCCCCGGGGGGTGCCTCGGCATCGCTCGGGGGCTCGGCTCTCCCTGAGGGTGTCCTCCTGGAATTTGGGGTGTAAAATAAAGAAATTGGGGGTGTGAGGGGGGGGAAGGAGCTGTGCCCACCTCGGAGGTGTCGGTGCTTTGCTCACAGGGCTCCATGGGGGGGGTGTGAAGATGACCTGCAAGGCACCGGCCCCGTTTTAAGTGGAATAATCGACATTTTAATCAAATTTGATAGAAATTTGAGCAGAACCAGGCCTGACGGCTTCACCCCTGGTTACCTCCCTGCCCCCCCACCCCTTGCCTTAAACCTTCCCCTCACGGGGGGGCTCCTCAGACCTTTACCTCAAAGGGGGCCCTTCCTTTAAAGTTTTACTTCACATGGGACACCTTTCCTTAAGATTTTACCTCATGGGGGGGGCCTTAACCCCTTATTTCAATGTCAGGGGGCCTTTTTTAGGGCTTTACCCCATGGGGGGGCCTTAACCCTTTACCTCAAGGGGGGAATCCTGTAAGTTTTTACCTCAAGGGGGGGTCCCATAAATTTTTACCTCAAAGGGGGGTCCTTCTGTAATCCTTTACCTCAAGGGGGGGCTTTCAGCCCTTTACCTCAAAGGGGGGAGTCATTCCTTAAACTTTTACCTCATGAGGGAGCCCTTAGCCCTTTACCTCAACGGGGGGGGGGCTTCTATAACCCTTTACCTCAAGGAGGGAGAGAATTCCTTAATTTTTTACCTCAGGGGGGGTCCCTGAAGCTCTTACCTCAAAGGGGGGGGCCCTTCTTTAAACCTTTACCTCACGGGGCAGCCCTTACCCTTTACTTCAAGGGGGGGGCCCTCCCTTAACGCCTTATTTCAAACGGGAGACCCTTTTTTATGGCTTTATCCCAACGGGGGGGCTCTTTTCTTAGAATTTTACCTCACGTCGCCCCCCTCCTGAGGCGCAGGGCGGCGGAAGGGCCGCCCCCCATCCCCCCTGCCCGTCTCCAAGATGGCGCCGCTGCCTTCCCCTCCCGTCTTTTCCCGCCGCAGCCCCGTCACGTGACGCTGCGCGCAGGCGCCCTGCGGGCCGGCGGCACGAGGCGCGGCGCTCCCCCCCCCCCCCCACCGCCCCCTCCCACCCTGCGCATGCGCCAGCGCCGCGGGCGGGAACGGGCAGGGGGCGCGCGGCGACGGGTGGGGGCGGGGGAGGGGGGGGGCGGGCTCACGGGGAGGCCCCAATTAACTAATTAGGGGCTGGGGGGGGCGAGGTTACCTCAGGGAGAGCCCCCCGGTCCGAATTAGGGCTGTGGAGGGGGCACGCGGCGTTTTGTGGGGTTAGGGGGTATTTTTACCTCAGGGACAGCCCCAAAATCACTTTTTGTTGCCTCGGGAGGGGGGGCAAACGGTGTTTGTGGGGTTAGGAGAGGAATTTACCTCAGGAAAAGCCCGAAGTTCTGAATTATGTTCTTGGGAGGGCTTTTGTGGTGTTTTGTGGAGCTGGGAGAAGAATTTACCTCAGGAAAAGCCCCCTCAGTTGCTAATTGCATTCTTGGGAGGGGGCGTGTGGTGTTTTGTGGGGCTGGGGGCAAAGTTTACCTCAGGAAAAGCCCCCCAGTTCCTAATTACGTTATTGGGAGGGGTCACGCAGCGTTTGGTGGGGTTAGGAGCCACATTTACCTCAGGGAGAGCCCCCAAATTCGTATTTCTAGCCTTGGGAGGGGGGTTGTGTGGCATTTTTGTGGGGCTGGGAGAAGAATTTACCTCAGAAAAAGCTCCCCCCAGTTCCTAATTACATTATTGGGAGGGGTTATGTGGTGTTTTATGGGGATGGGAGAAGAATTTACCTCAGAAAAAGCCCCCCCAGTTCCCTAATTACATTACTGGGAGGGGGCGTGTGGTGTTTTGTGGGGCTGGGAGAAGAATTTACCTCAGAAAAAGCCCCCCCAGTTCCTAATTAGAACCCTGTTAGGGGGTAAATGGGGTATTTGTGGTGCTGGGAGCAGGTTTCCCTCATAAAAAGCCCCCCTAATTCCTGCTCCCAATCCCCCCTAGCCCCCAGCCCCATTTTCTCTGCCGTGGGGGGGTCCCAGTGTGTTTTTGGGGCCCCCTCAGCGCCGTGTCTCTCCCTTTTTTCCAGGTGGCGCGCAGGCAGCATGGAGCGGTGCCGCTTGGTTGAGGAGGGGGCTGCAAATTGGGAGCTGCCCCTGCCCGGCTTCCCCGAGGGTCCTGGGCTGGATGGGGGCGACGCCGACGGGACCTGTGCTGGCCTCAACGCCCCCCCGGACCCCCCCAGCAGAGCCCGGTGGTGCTCTGGAGGCCGAGCTGAGCGTGCTGTCCTTGTACCCGGCCGAGCCCCTGCAGCACGGTGAGTCTGCAGGCCCCCACGCTGCCCCCCCCCCAGGTGGTTTTGGGGTCGTTTTCCTGGAAATTGTGCCCATTCCTGCAGCCTGAGCCCCTCGGAGGTGCTGCTTTTACCCATCAGAGGGCACTCACGCTGCAGGAGATCGTGATTCCAACGCTTCCCTTCCACAGGAATTTTGTTTCCATCCCATTTTCTTAAAATTACACCCAAAATAGGAATACGTGCTGTTTTTTTTTTATATATATTAAGAGTCTTTGCAAGCTGCTCTCCAGCTGGCGGAGGGGAACTTGCAGGCATTAAGCTGACAGCTTCGCTAAACGCCTCGCAAACGTCTCCGTTAGCGGAGGGGGGGGGCGTTCTGCTTCATTCCACCCCGAATTGGCTCTGAAATGGGTGCAGCAGAACGGGCTCGGCCGTTTGGTGATAATTACACCGCAAACGGACCCAAAACCCTGCACTTTTGGTGCCTGGGAGACAAACCAAAGGAAGCCCCGTGGCTGATAGTGCTTGGATGGGAAAATGAGATTTCTAACGACCCAGGGCTGCGTTTTCCTGAGCTCGGGGATTAATTTTTAACATTTTCCCTCAGATTCTTGCTGCTCGGAGGGGATTTGGGGTTCTCCCCGCTGTGTCCTCACCCGGCTTCTGCTCTCACCACCATCCAAAGCCCCGGGGCCGGATCCTGGTGGGGTTGTTGAGTAAAAAGGAGGGTTTTGATGGCAGGAATGAGGAGGGAGCATAACTGGGGGGGTCTCTCTCCTTCTCCCTCTCCAGATCTCGTGCTCCCCGTGGCAGAGGACGCGCGGTGCCGCTGCGGCCGCCCTGGGACCTCGCCTCCAGCCCACGGTGGCCGTGGGGAGGCGTTGGGTGGCCAGCAGGGCCAGAGCTGCTGCCCTGGGTGCAGCGAGGAGCTCCGGCAGCACGACCGGTAGGTGGGCAGGGGGGCTTGGGGCCGTTCCCAAGGTGCCAGCAACAGATTTGGGCTCGGAGGGCGTCAATTTGGGCTCAGGAGGCGTCGATTTGGGCTGGAAGCGCCACGATTTGGGCTCAGAGCACCATGATTTGGGCTCAGAGCACCACGATTTGGGCTCAGAGCACCACGATTTGGGCAATTTGTGCTGTTTGTGCCCCAAAGTGTGAAGTGCATTTGTGCTGGGAACCCACACATGACGTGCACCCTCCCTGCCCCCCTCCAGAGCCCCCCGTGAGCCCCTCGCCCGCCCGGAGAGCGACCGCGACCGCCGCTCGCCGCGCCCCCACCGCTCGCTGCAGCACGGAGACCCCCGCGAGGCGCCGCCGGTGGCCACGTTCCTGCCCTGGGGCATCGCCAGCAGCTTCGTGACCCCCGCGGAGGGGGCCGGAGGTTGGGGTGCCCCCGGTAGGAGCGAGCTGGTGGGGGCTGCGGGTGACAGCAGGGAGCAGGAGCAGCAGCGCCAGCACAGCGCCGCTCCCCACGCCCCCTGCCCAGCACCACCGGGCGAGAGCATCAAATCCGAGGCTCCTGCTGCCAGCTCCCAGCCCCCCCAGCACCCTTGGGAGAGCCTCAGCCAGACCCCCCCGCAGCTCGCGGGCACCCCACGCCGCCTCCTGCCCCCCTCGGGCAAGCGGCCGGCGGCCGAGCCGCTGCGTGCCGTCTTCCAGCAGCTGCCCCGGCTGCAGGAGGCTCCGGCGGCCTCCTGGCAGCTCCTCGATGTGCCGGGGGGGCCCGGAGGGTCCCGGTGCCCCCCCGGTGCCCGCAAGCAGCCGGCGGTGTCCCCCAGCCAGGTGGCCATGGCCTCCTTCTCCTCACCCAGCCCCGCGCCGCCGGCGGAGAAGCGGCGCCTCACCATCTTCAACCGCATCCAGGTGGGTTCGGGGCGCAGCTCCCTGTTCCCGTGCTCCTTTTTGGGGCTTTTTGGGGCTTTTTGGTCCTCCTGGTGGGGCAGGGCTCGTCCACGAGTGCTCTGATGGTGTTGTTTTGGTGCTAAAAGCCCAGAAATGGTCAAACCAAGCTCGTTTCTCCGGCCGCAGGGTGGGAACATCTACAGGCTCAGCGCGGCGCTGGAGGAAGGCGGCCGGGTGGTGGCACGGTGAGCAGCTCGCGCTCAAGTTTTGAGGTTTTAACACCAAAATTTGGTGTTTGGGGGGCTCCTGAAGTGTTTCAACAGCTGGCCAGCCACGGTTCTCCTCCCATAGAGCTGAGATTCAGGCAGCATTTTCATCTGGCTCCCTTTAGGCTGCGCTAATTAATTAATTAATGAGGAGTTCGGGGTTCTGGGAAGCCAACAGCCCCAAAAAGCAGCTGCGGGGCAGGGCGGGGTGCTGACGCTGCTGGGGGGGCACCGGCTCTTATCCAGCAGGGAAACCCCAGGGGATGGCAGCCGAAATCCCCAAACTCAACCCCCCCCCCCTGTTCCTTCTGCCCCCTCCAGCAGCACAACGAGCGCCGTTCCCGCGGACGGCAGCCAGCTCGGCGGGGCCACCAAGGGCCTGGAGGGCCTCGTGTGCGGCCGGGGGGAGCAGCAGCAGGTGACGAGGGAAGGGCGGGGGGCTCCAAAACCCTGCTGAGGGTGGGTTCCCGGCCCTAAATCCCTCTTTTTTTCAGAGAACCTCGCTCGGCGTGGCGGGGACGGCGCAGACTGGGACCAGTGGCAGCCCCTCGGAGCCGGCGGTGCCCCCGCTGGTGATTCCCGTCTCCGTCCCCGTGTCAGCGGGGAGCCAGGTGGGTCCCGGGGCTCCCCAAAATCCCCTGGTGGCCTTAAATAACACAATTATGGGGGCTGGGGGGCTCCGTCCCCCCCCTTACAGACCTGACACACGTTTGGGGTCAGACCCCCAGCAGGGAGAGCGCAGCGTGGGAGCCACCGGGAGGCTCGCAGCCGGCGAGGAAGAGGAGGAGGAGGAAGAGGCGGCCGCTGCCCCAGCCCCTGCTCATCCCCCCGCTGCCCCCCGAGGTGCCCCCCGGGCTGGGGGGGCCCTTCCAGAGCAACCTGCGCTCCCCAGTCCTGCTGGTGGACCACCTGCTGCGGGAGCTGGTGCAGCGCTCGCCCTACACGCCGCCCCCCATGCTCAGCCCGCTGCGGGCAGGGTCCGGCCTCTACTTCAGCGCCGTCTGCTCGCCCTCCGGACACCCCCGGCAGCTGCTCAGCGCCGTGCTAGGTACCAAAAACCCCGATTTGTGTTAATCAGGCAGAAAAACGATTTTCTTTAATTTCTTGGAGGGCAAATCGTGAGGGAGGGGGGTCCCGGGGGACATCAGCCCCTCACCCCGTGCGTTTTGTGCCTCTCAGACCGCATGGACAGAGATTTCGGGCTGTGCCTTGTGGCAGACAGCGCCAAAATCAGCATCGAGCCGTGAGTCGGGGTGCTTTGGGGGGGCAACGGGGGGAGGAAGGGCTCGGTGAAGCTCCTCTTCCTCGCCCCCCAGCCACATCAACGTCGGGAGCCGCTTCCAGGCCGAGATCCCGGCCCTGCAGGAGCGGCTGCGGCCGGGCGGCGAGGAGCAGGCGGCGACGCTGGTCTGGAAGCCCTGGGGGGACATCGCCACCAACCGCGAGACTCAGGAGCGAGGTTTCTCCAAATTTTTTGCCTCTGAGGCCAAATTTTCCCCGTTCCCACAGCTTTTTGCCCGCTCGGGTTCCTTTTTGGGGTTCCACGCACGGGCGGCGCTCCCGGCAGCGGCACCGGGGCGCTGAGGCCGTCCGGTTCCTACGTGTGGCACCTCGGTTTGGATCTGGTTTGGAATCTGGATCTGGTTTGGATCTGAATCTGGTTTGAATCTGAATCTGCTCTGAATCTGGTTTGAATCTGCTCTGAATCTGGTTTGAATCTGGTTTGGATCTGAATCTGGTTTGAATCTGAATCTGGTTTAAATCTGCTCTGAATCTGAATCTGGTTTGAATCTGCTCTGAATCTGGTTTGAATCTGGTTTGGATCTGAATCTGGTTTGAATCTGAATCTGGTTTAAATCTGCTCTGAATCTGAATCTGGTTTGAATCTGGTTTGAATCTGCTCTGAATCTGGTTTGGATCTGAATCTGGTTTGGATCTGAATCTGGTTTGAATCTGAATCTGGTTTAAATCTGCTCTGAATCTGAATCTGGTTTGAATCTGCTCTGAATCTGCTCTGAATCTGGTTTGGATCTGAATCTGGTTTGAATCTGAATCTGCTCTGAATCTGGTTTGAATCTGGTTTGAATCTGCTCTGATTGTGCTCGCAGTGACGGCTCTGCTCAACATGGCGTGCTCCAGCGCCATGCCCGGGGGAGGAACCAACCTGGAGCTGGCCCTGCACTGCCTGCACGAGGCGCGAGGCAGCGTCCTGGTGAGGGACCGGGGGTCCTGGGGGGGGGGCTCGGGACCCCCAGGACCCTCCCGTGGCTCTGAGGGGGCGATGCTGGGGGCTGGGGGTGGGAGGGAGCAGCGGGAGCAGGGGGGCTCCCCCTGGGGTGGGTGTGGGGCGCCACAGGGCAGCCCCCAACGATGATTTGCCTCGGGGGGGGGGGGATCTGAAGGCCTCTGTCCCCCCCCCGCAGGAGGCCCTGGAGATGTTGCTGTTCGGGGGGCGCCAGAAGCCGGACTCCCACCCCCTGGCCAATTACCGCTACGCAGGTAAACGGAGCCCCCCCTGCTCCAAGGGGGTCGTTCCCGGGAGCTGTGGGGCTGTTAGCGAGCAGCAGACCCCGTGACATCATTTGGGTGACAATTTGACCTAATCTGGGACAATTTGGTGTATTTTGGGGGGAAATTCGGCTGCTAACGCCTTGCCTCCTGCTGCTCCTCGCCAGGTTCCGACAGCTGGACGCCCGCCGAGAGGCAGCAGTTCAAGAAGGCTTTCTGCCTGCACAGGAAGGATTTTCACCTCATCCAGAAAAAGGTAAAACCTCAAAAAAGGTAAAACCTCGAATTTGGGGCAGCCCCGGGACAAACCCGCGCTGCTCCCTCCTGGGCCCGGCGGCGTGGGAGGATTCCAAGGGGATGCTTCAACCCTGGCGGGGCTTAAATTCGGTAGCGAAGGCAGGAAGCAGCAGGGCTCTGCTCCAGATCATTCCTCCCCAAAATAATCATCCCCATCATCCGTGGTGCAAAAAGGTGTGGTTTGAACTCAAAGTCGAGAAAAAAGCCTGAATTTGTGATTTGTGACCCCGGGGATCCCCCAGAGGGGAAGGAAGGTGCCGGGGGAACGTCGCCTGCTGCTGCTCACGGGCTGTTCTGCTTCTCTCCTGTTAGATTCAGACTAAAAACGTGTCGCAGTGCGTTGAGTATTACTATATCTGGAAAAAAAAACTAAAGTTTGACCACGGTCGAGCTCACATAGTAGACAAAAAAGCCAGGAGAGACAAGGAGGAGGTGGAAGAGGCTGAAGAGAAGGTAGACGAGCTGGGGCTCGGCGCGAGGTTGCTGCTGCTCCTCTTTTTGGGGTGAAAAAGGGCTTTTTGTGTGCCGGGGGCTGGAAAATGCCTGCTGCTGGGCTTCCAGCCCTGCCCCTCGCCTCCAAGCAGCGTTGGTGTCGCTCCCCGTGCCTGAATTTCTTCCCCATTCCCTCAGGTTTTCAGCCCACTAACATGCTTTTCTCATTTTGGGGCTATTTAGAGAGTTTTCAGACCAATATTTTTAATTAACCCCCCCCTGCCCGCGTTCCTGGAGGGAAGGTGACGTTAATTAATGCCCTCGCGCCCGCAGCCCGCCAGCAGCCCGAGGAAGAGGCACCGCCTGCTGCCGAAGCAGAGGAGCTGTAGGAAGACGCCCCCCGACGCCGGGGGTCCCGGCGAGCCCCCCCAGGCCTCCGAGCGCCCCAGCTTCCCCTGCAGGGAGTGCGAGAGGTGGGTGGGCGCCCCCCGGCCCCGCGGTGACCGAGGGGGAGCCGTGACCAGCTCCTTTCCCCCCCCCCGCAGGGTTTTCGACAAGATCAAAGGCCGCAACGCCCACATGAAGCGGCACCGCCCGCCCGCAGAGCCCCTGCTGAGGATCCCCTGGCCCCTGCAGCACCTCCAAGGCCGGGCCGGGCCCTGGGAGGCCGTGATTTCGGAGTAGCCCCCCAGGAGGATTTCGGGACGAAAAGCCACGGCTTTGGGGCTGCGCGACTTTGGTTGAAAAGCTGATTTGGGGATTTTCTCAGCGTTTAGCAGCGGTTGGAGTTGGGATTGACTGAGGGACCTGCGAAGGAATCCAACGCCCCCCCCGGCACCGAGCTGTGCAGGCGCCTGCTAAATTCGGAGAGCCTGGCACCAATTTGGCATCGTGCGTGGGTGGGGGGGCGCTGCGCCCGCTGGGGGGCTGCGGGGTCGCTCCTGTACCGAGGGCAGAAGTTTTGGATCTGGGTGTGCTGGGCTCTGGTGTGGGGAGCTCGGGGTTTGGTTGTGTCGGTGGGAAATGGGTGGGACGCGGCGTTTAAAACCTGTTAAAATGTGTTTAATAACACGTTTTGCCCTAAAGCAGACCCGGCGCGCCGCCTTCCTTCTGCTTAGCTCGTTCAGGGGGGTTCTGGAGAGCAGCTCCGCGGGTTTTTGGGGTGCCCTCAACAAACCCTGCAGCCTCCCTCGCGTCACGCCTGCTTGGTGGCACCCCGAGCCGAGCGTGAGCATTCAGCCCCCGCTGGGTGAGGAGCAGGCGCCGAATTTCCTCCAAAATCCCCCTCCAAGGGCAGCAGCGGAGCTTTGGGACCTGTTTGGTGCGGAATTCACCATTTTTGCTGATTCTCCTTCCCTCCTCGGTGACGGAGCCGTCCTCAGCCGTTGTTGTGGCGCAGCAAGGACCAAGTGGAGCCCCCCAGCGCGGCACCTTCACAGCTCCCCCTGAGCCCCCTCCTCACCGCGGTGACCACCAAAAGGCACGGGCAGGACCGCGGAGAGACCCCCGGCGCGGCCGCTAGCGCGGGTCCCGCTGCGCGCTCCTCCCGGCCTCCAGCAGGTCCCGGTTGTGGTGCAGGAAGAGGATTTGGTGCAGCTCCTCGTGCGGCAGCGCGGCGCGGCGGTGCCTCAGGGCGCTGTCCCCGGTGGCGAAGGCTTGTTGCGGCGGCACGGCGGTGGCGGGCACGGCCAGGTAGCGGCGGCTGAGCCGCGCCAGGGCGGGGAAGCGGCGCTCGTTGCTCCGCCACCACAGCAGGGGGTCGGCGCTGCGCTTGCAGAGCGGCTCCACGAGGTAATTCTCCAGCTGCCGGTGGATCTCGGGCGTGCTCTCGGTGGGATCCTTGCCCAGCAGGATGTCGTACGCGCTGGGGGAGGGGGCGCCCTCCGTTTTGGCCCCCGAACCGGGCCCCCAGGGGTGGGTGCCGGGCGAGGGGGGGCAGTGGCCGAAGGTTTGTGACAGCAGCGCCTTGAGGCGGCCGTGCAGCTCGCTCCTCAGCGCGGGGCTCAGGAAGCGCAGCTCCTTGAAGCGCGGGTCCAGGAAGGAGGCGATGACGGCCGGGCTCTCCAGCAGCTTCTCCTCGTCCTCCAGCCCCCAGCGCCGCCTCAGCTCGGCGCGGATCCTGCCCACGGCCGCCGCCACGGCCGCGCCGGCCGCCTCCGCCTGCTGCCCGATGGCGGCGGCCACGCCGTGGACGCAGGGCATGAGGGCGGAGGCCGAGGCGTTGTGCTCCTCGCGCAGGAAGGCGGCGGCGATGCCCAGGGTCCTCAGCACCGCCACCAGCTCCTGCAGCAGCTTCCACTGGTGGTCGGCCAGCCCCGGCGGGGCCGCGGCGCCGCGCGGCTGCTCCTCCAGCACCGCCATCAGCGCCCACCTCAGCTCCAGGAGCCTCTCGCACATCTCCATGGTGCTCCCCCAGCATGAGCCCGTGTCCAGCACCAGTTTGCACTGGGATTTGTTCAGCGCCTCCAGTTTGCCGCTCAAGCAGCCGCCGGCTTTGGCGTCGTGCTGGAAGTAGCGCACGATGCCGCGGGCGCCGCTCAGCGCCTCCCGCACCGGCGGCACCTCCAGCCCGGCCTCCACGCAGCGCTGCAGGACGCGGGCGGCGCAGCCCAGCCCGGCCCAGCCGTGCGCCGCCGCCAGCTGCTCCCCGTCGTGCACCACGCAGAGCACGGCCTGGCTGCACACCCCAAATTCGGCCAGCACGGCGCGGAGCTGCTCCCCCAAATCCTCCTCGGCCTCGTCTTGGTGTGCTCGCCGCGTCTCCAGCAGGCACCGCGCGCGCCGCCACTCGGCGTCGATGAAGCTGGCGGAGACGCCGAGGTAGCGGTGGCCCGGCTGCGACACCCACGGCTCCAGGCACAGCACCAGGCCCGGCGCCGTCTGCAGGTAGCGCTCCAGCTGCCGCCGCGCCGCGCCGTAGCGGTGCCGCAGCATGCCGGCGAGCCGCGCCGGCGCCGGCAAGGCAAAACCCGGCTCCAGGTAGCCCAGGAGGAGCCCGAAGCCTTCATCCCGCACCACCGAGAGCGGCTGCAGGTCGCGGACGATCATCTCCAGCACCAGCTCCAGGATGGCCTCGCCGCGGGCGTCGCCGTGCCGGGGGCCGCTCTCCGCCGGCCGCGGCCGCTTGGCCTCATGGCCCTCGTGCTCGGCGCCGCGCTCGTCCCTGGGGGGCGCGTCGCGGATGCTGTGCTTCCTGGCCAGGTGCTCGCGCATGGTGGTGGTGCTGTTGTGGAAGGAGAGCTGCTTCTTGCACACCGCGCACTCCACGAAGGCGTCGCCCAGTTTGGTGTAGTAGTGCCACACCTTGGACTTGCGGCGGTCGGCGCCCAGCGCGCCCCCCGCGCCCTCCGGCCCCGCGCCCTTCTCACGGCGACGCCGTGACAATGACGACGACGACGCCGGGCACAGGGTGGCCGCCGCGCCGAAGGTGCCGAAGGTCAGCGGGGTGTCCTCTGGGGGCAAAGAGATAAAAGGGTTGAGAGGTCCGCTGGGGGGGAGCACAGAACAAAAAAATCAACATTTCTGAGGGCAAACGCTAAAAACTCAATATTTCTGAGGGCAAATGGAAAAAAACTCAACGTTTCCAAGGACAAATGGAAAAAACACAACGTTTCTGAGGGAAAACACTTAAAAACTCAACGTTTCAGAGACCAAACGCTAAAAACTCAACGTTTCTGAGGGCAAATGGTAAAAAACTCAACATTTCTGAGGATAAATGGGAAAAAAACTCAACATTTCTAAGGGCAAACACTAAAAACTCAACATTTCTGAGGACAAATGGAAAAAACATTTTTAAGGACAAATGGAAAAAAATCAATGTTTCTATAAGGACAAATGGAAAAAAACTCAACGTTTCCGAGGACAAATGGAAAAAAACTCAACATTTCTAAGGGCAAACACTAAAAACTCAACGTTTCAGAGACCAAACGCTAAAAACTCAACGTTTCTGAGGGCAAACGGAAAAAAAAATCAACATTTCTGAGGGCAAACGGAAAAAACATTTTTAAGGACAAATGGAAAAAAACATTTCTGAGGACAAATGCAAAAAACTCAACATTTCTGAGGATAAATGCAAAAAACTCAACGTTTCTGAGGATAAATGGAAAAAAATCAACGTTTCTGAGGACAAATGCTAAAAAACAACATTTCTGAGGGCAAATGCTAAAAAACTCAACATTTCTGAGGACAAACGGAAAAAACATTTTTAAGGACAAATGGAAAAAAATCAATGTTTCTAAGGACAAATGGAAAAAAAATCAACGTTTCTGAGGATAAATGGAAAAAACTCAACATTTCTAAGGGCAAACACTAAAAACTCAACGTTTCTGAGGACAAACGGAAAAAAACTCAACGTTTCTGAGGGCAAATGGAAAAAACTCAACATTTCTGAGGATAAATGGAAAAAAACTCAATGTTTCTGAGGGCAAATGGAAAAAAAACTCAACGTTTCTGAGGGCAAATGGAAAAATAACAACATTTCTGAGGATAAATGGAAAAAAAATCAACATTTCTGAGGATAAATGGGAAAAAAACTCAACATTTCTAAGGGCAAACACTAAAAACTCAACGTTTCTGAGGACAAATGGAAAAAACATTTTTAAGGACAAATGGAAAAAAACTCAACGTTTCTGAGGATAAATGGAAAAAATCAATGTTTCTGAGGACAAATGGAAAAAAAAAAAACAATGTTTTGCTGAAGACAAACGCAAAAAACCTCAACGTTCCTCTGAGGACAAATGCAAACGAAAAAACTCAACGCTTTTCTGAGGATAAGCACAAAAAAAAAAAAAAATCAACGTTTCTCCAAGGACAAACGCTAAAAACTCAACGTTTTTATGAGGATAAATGCAGAAAACTCAACGTTCCTCTGAGGAAAAATGCTAAAAAAAAAAAAAATCAACATTGTCCCCAGAGCAAACGTGACACCCACATCAACCAAAACCCAACGTTTATTTTGAGGACAAACAAACCAAAACACTCCACATTCCTCTGAGGACAAACGGCACCAACGTAAACCAAAAAAAATCAACATTCTTCTGAGGACAAACACGAGAAATTCAACATTCTTTTGACAACAAACACACCATGAACCAAAAACCAACATTCTGAGGACCAACACCAACCAAAAAACGTTATTCTGAGGACAAAACACACAAAAAATAAATGTTTCACTAATGTGAAGCAAAAATTCAACATTCTCTGAGGACAGATTTTTAAAAAAAAAAAAAAAATTCTGCTGAGGACCGACATAAACCAAAAAATTCAACTTTCCTCTAAGGACCGCCCACCCCCGCCTCCCACTCATCCCCCCTCCAGCACCTGGGCTCCCTTTTTTGGGGGAAATGAGCCCAAAACGGGCACGTACCGGGCGCGCTCTGCGGGTAGGGCTGTGGGGCGAGGGGCAGGGGCTCGTCAGCCCCCTCCTCCTTGGGCCGCGCCTCGGCCCCGTCCTCGGCCTTGGGGCGCCGCCGGCCGCTCGCCTCCGCCATCGCCTCCCGCCCTGGAATTGGGGGAGAAAACGTTAAAAACAGTAAAAAATGCTAAAAACAGTAAAAAATGTTAAAAACGTTAAAAATGTTAAAAAAGGTTAAAATGTTAAAAAGGCAGTGTGGAGCCCTGGGGTCGTACCCGGACAGCCGGAAGGCTTTGGCTCGTTAGCGGCTGGGTTCGTCAGCCGCTGGGTTAATTAGCCGCTGGGTTAATTAGCGGCTGGGTTCGTTAGCCGCTCGGCTCGTGAGCTGCTCCCCTTTCACCTGGAAGTGCTGCGGGCAGGGCTCCTCTCAAAAGTTCCCGCTGGGAAGGGAGGAAGGAGGCGGCCCCCGCCTCCGAGGGAGCCTGGCGGCGGGTTTTTTGGGGTGAATTCGGGCAGATTTGGGAAAATTCATGGGGGTTGGGGGAGGGGGGTGCAGGGGGGTGCTCGGTCGCTGCATCGCCGGCTCCCAGCCCTGTGCTGCGGCTCCTGGAAGGGGGGGGGGGGTGAGGTCAGGGGTGTGACGTCATCATGGTGGCCGTGACGTCATCACGGTGCTCATGATGTCATCAGGGTGGCCGTGACGTCATCACAGGAGCCGTGACATCATCACCGTGGTGGTGACGTCACCGCGCTGTCAGCTCCTGGCTGAGCCGAGCAGCTCCGTGCCCCCCCCCCTCACCTCCCAGCACCCCTTTTACTGCTTGGCTCCCGCCTCCCCTTTGGGTCAAAATCCCCATTTTTTATCATTTTTTATCATTTTTTATCATTTTTTATCATTTTCTAATTTTTTAAGGACAAAACAGCCAATTTTGGGTCTGCAGTGCCCATTTTTGCGCAGAATCCTCCACCCCCACCTGCGGAGCTCTCCCCCTTCCCCTCCCTCACCCCCCTCACCCCCCCCCCTTAATTACCCCCTTAATCACCCTTTAATTACCCACAATTCCCCTCCCCTCCCCTAGGGGGCGCCGCCCCCCTCCCCGCACCCGGAAGCGCCGCGGCCTCTCCCCGCCCCCTTTTCCCCCCTCCACGTGACCCAGGCGAGCAGCCAACGGGAGAGCGGCGGCGGGGGTCACGTGAAGAGGGGCGGCGTGGTCACGTGAGGGGGGGCGGCGGGGGTCACGTGAGGGAGGGGGCCGCCATGGAGGCGGGCGGGAAGGAGCGGGAGGCGCTGCAGCTCCTGGCCGAGGCCGAGCGCAAGGTGCGGGGGGCCAGCTCCTTCCTCGGAGGCCTCTTCGGGTGAGCGGGGGGGCGGGGGGGGAATTTGGGGGCTGGGGGGGGGGGCTGGGAGGGTGCTGGGGAGGGAGATGGGGGGGTATGGGGGGAGATGGGGGGGGTTGGGGGGGTATGGGGGGATTTGGGGGCCTTTGGGGGGGATTTGGGGGCCTTTGGGGGGGGTTTGGGGGGGCTGGGGGCCTTTAGGGGTCTTTAGGGGGGGTGTGGGGGGACTGGAAGGGGGTTTTTGGGGGGCTGGGGGGATTTGGGGGCCTTTGGGGGGGTTTGGGGGGGGCTGGGGGCCTTTAGGGGCCTTTAGGGGGGATGTGGGGGGAATTTGGGGGCCTTTGGGGGGGGTTTGGGGGGGCTGGGGGGGGTTGAGGGGGGGTTTAGGGGGGATGTGAGGGGTTTTGGGGGGGGGTTTGGGGGGGCTGGGGGGGTTGAGGGGGGGTTTAGGGGGGATGTGAGGGGTTTTGGGGGGGGGTTGGGGGTGCTGAAAGGGGTTTGGGGGGGCTGGGGGGGGTTGAGAGGGGGTTTAGGGACCTGGAGGGGATGTGGGGGGGCTGGGGGGGGCGCTGAGAGGGGTTTGGGGGCCTTTAGGGGGGATGTCGGGGGGTTTTGGGGGGGCTGGGGGGAGTTGAGGGGGGTTTTGGGGGCCTGGAGGGGAAGTGGGGGGGCTGAGGGGGCTCTGGGGGGTTTTGGGGGCTTTTAGGGGGGATGTGAGGGTTTTTTGGGGGGGGTTGGGAGGGTTGAGGGGGGCTTTAGGGGGCTGGAGGGGATGTGGGGGGACTGAAGGGGGTTCTGGGGGGGTTTTGTGGGGGGCTGAGAGGGGTTTGGGGCCTTTAAGGGGGATTTGGGGCAGCTGGGGGGTGGGGGGGCACTTGAAGGGACTTTGGGGT
>NW_027076276.1:85000-100000 GCF_963932015.1 Anas acuta | reverse complement strand
TTTCAGTCGTCTCCGATGACGGCTAGGGCTACGTTTAGGTATGCTCGGAAACAGCGAACCCAGAGGGTCCAGTTGCATGTGGGGCTGCGTAAAGGCTCCCCTGGGGAGTTCACTTGTACCCAAAGCCTTCCTTTGGGGGCACTTTTGGATGGTCCAAAGGGGTTCGCAACGCATTTCCTGGGGCCTGATTTTTCACTCATCTACGATGACGGCTAGGGCTACGTTTAGGTTTGCTCAGGAACAGCGAACCCGGAGGGTCCAGTTGCATGTGGGGCTGCGTAAAGGCTCCCCTGGGGAGTTCACTTGTACCCAAAGCCTTCCTTTGGGGGCACTTTTGGATGGTCCAAAGGGGCTCGCAACGCATTTCCTGGGGCCTGATTTTTCAGTCGTCTCCGATGCCGGCTAGGGCTACGTTTAGGTTTGCTCAGGAACAGCGAACCCGGAGGGTCCAGTTGCATGTGGGGCTGCGTAAAGGCTCCCCTGGGGAGTTCTCTTGTACCCAAAGCCTTCCTTTGGGGGCACTTTTGGATGGTCCAAAGGGGTTCGCAATGCATTTCCGGGGGCCTGATTTTTCACTCATCTACGATGACGGCTAGGGCTACGTTTAGGTTTGCTCAGGAACAGCGAACCCGGAGGGTCCAGTTGCATGTGGGGCTGCGTAAAGGCTCCCCTGGGGAGTTCTCTTGTACCCAAAGCCTTCCTTTGGGGGCACTTTTGGATGGGAGAAAAGGGCTCGCAACGCATTTCCTGGGGCCTGATTTTTCAGTCTTCTCCCATGCCGGCTAGGGCTATGTTTAGGGATGCTCGGAAACAGCGAACCCGGAGGGTCCAGTTGCATGTGGGGCTGCGTAAAGGCTCCCCTGGGGAGTTCACTTGTACCCAAAGCCTTCCTTTGGGGGCACTTTTGGATGGTCCAAAGGGGCTCGCAACGCATTTCCTGGGGCCTGATTTTTCAGTCGTCTCCGATGACGGCTAGGGCTACGTTTAGGTTTGCTCAGGAACAGCGAACCCGGAGGGTCCAGTTGCATGTGGGGCTGCGTAAAGGCTCCCCTGGGGAGTTCTCTTGTACCCAAAGCCTTCCTTTGGGGGCACTTTTGGATGGGCAAAAAGGGCTCGGAACGCATTTCCTGGGGCCTGATTTTTCAGTCGTCTTCGATGCCGGCTAGGGCTACGTTTAGGGATGCTCGGAAACAGCGAACCCGGAGGGTCCAGTTGCATGTGGGGCTGCGTAAAGGCTCCCCTGGGGAGTTCTCTTGTACCCAAAGCCTTCCTTTGGGGGCACTTTTGGATGGTCCAAAGGGGCTCGCAACGCATTTCCTGGGGCCTGATTTTTCAGTCGTCTCCGATGACGGCTAGGGCTACGTTTAGGTTTGCTCAGGAACAGCGAACCCGGAGGGTCCAGTTGCATGTGGGGCTGCGTAAAGGCTCCCCTGGGTAGTTCTCTTGTACCCAAAGCCTTCCTTTGGGGGCACTTTTGGATGGGCGAAAAGGGCTTGCAACGCATTTCCTGGGGCCTGATTTTTCAGTCGTCTTCGATGCCGGCTAGGGATATGTTTAGGGATGCTCGGAAACAGCGAACCCGGAGGGTCCAGTTGCATGTGGGGCTGCGTAAAGGCTCCCCTGGGGAGTTCTCTTGTACCCAAAGCCTTCCTTTGGGGGCACTTTTGGATGGGCAAAAAGGGCTCGGAACGCATTTCCTGGGGCCTGATTTTTCAGTCGTCTCCGTTGACGGCTAGGGCTACGTTTAGGTTTGCTCAGGAACAGTGAACCCGGAGGGTCCAGTTGCATGTGGGGCTGCGTAAAGGCTCCCCTGGGGAGTTCTCTTGTACCCAAAGCCTTCCTTTGGGGGCACTTTTGGATGGGCAAAAAGGGCTCGGAACGCATTTCCTGGGGCCTGATTTTTCAGTCGTCTCCGATGACGGCTAGGGCTACGTTTAGGTTTGCTCAGGAACAGCGAACCCGGAGGGTCCAGTTGCATGTGGGGCTGCGTAAAGGCTCCCCTGGGGAGTTCTCTTCTACCCAAAGCCTTCCTTTGGGGGCACTTTTGGATGGTCCAAAGGGGTTCGCAACGCATTTCCTGGGGCCTGATTTTTCACTCATCTACGATGACGGCTAGGGCTACGTTTAGGTTTGCTCAGGAACAGCGAACCCGGAGGGTCCAGTTGCATGTGGGGCTGCGTAAAGGCTCCCCTGGGGAGTTCACTTGTACCCAAAGCCTTCCTTTGGGGGCACTTTTGGATGGTCCAAAGGGGCTCGCAACGCATTTCCTGGGGCCTGATTTTTCAGTCGTCTCCGATGCCGGCTAGGGCTACGTTTAGGTTTGCTCAGGAACAGCGAACCCGGAGGGTCCAGTTGCATGTGGGGCTGCGTAAAGGCTCCCCTGGGGAGTTCTCTTGTACCCAAAGCCTTCCTTTGGGGGCACTTTTGGATGGTCCAAAGGGGTTCGCAACGCATTTCCTGGGGCCTGATTTTTCAGTCGTCTCCGATGACGGCTAGGGCTACGTTTAGGTTTGCTCAGGAACAGCGAACCCGGAGGGTCCAGTTGCATGTGGGGCTGCGTAAAGGCTCCCCTGGGTAGTTCTCTTGTACCCAAAGCCTTCCTTTGGGGGCACTTTTGGATGGGAGAAAAGGGCTCGCAACGCATTTCCTGGGGCCTGATTTTTCAGTCTTCTCCCATGCCGGCTAGGGCTATGTTTAGGGATGCTCGGAAACAGCGAACCCGGAGGGTCCAGTTGCATGTGGGGCTGCGTAAAGGCTCCCCTGGGGAGTTCTCTTGTACCCAAAGCCTTCCTTTGGGGGCACTTTTGGATGGTCCAAAGGGGCTCGCAACGCATTTCCTGGGGCCTGATTTTTCAGTCGTCTCCGATGACGGCTAGGGCTACGTTTAGGTTTGCTCAGGGACAGCGAACCCGGAGGGTCCAGTTGCATGTGGGGCTGCGTAAAGGCTCCCCTGGGGAGTTCTCTTGTACCCAAAGCCTTCCTTTGGGGGCACTTTTGGATGGGCGAAAAGGGCTCGCAACGCATTTCCTGGGGCCAGATTTTTCAGTCTTCTCCCATGCAGGCTAGGGCTATGTTTAGGGATGCTCGGAAACAGCGAACCCGGAGGGTCCAGTTGCATGTGGGGCTGCGTAAAGGCTCCCCTGGGGAGTTCTCTTGTACCCAAAGCCTTCCTTTGGGGGCACTTTTGGATGGGCGAAAAGGGCTCGCAACGCATTTCCTGGGGCCTGATTTTTCAGTCTTCTCCCATGCCGGCTAGGGCTACGTTTAGGGATGCTCGGAAACAGCGAACCCGGAGGGTCCAGTTGCATGTGGGGCTGCGTAAAGGCTCCCCTGGGGAGTTCACTTGTACCCAAAGCCTTCCTTTGGGGGCACTTTTGGATGGTCCAAAGGGGCTCGCAACGCATTTCCTGGGGCCTGATTTTTCAGTCGTCTCCGTTGACGGCTAGGGCTACATTTAGGTTTGCTCAGGAACAGCGAACCCGGAGGGTCCAGTTGCATGTGGGGCTGCGTAAAGGCTCCCCTGGGGAGTTCTCTTGTACCCAAAGCCTTCCTTTGGGGGCACTTTTGGATGGTCCAAAGGGGCTCGCAACGCATTTCCTGGGGCCTGATTTTTCAGTCGTCTCCGATGACGGCTAGGGCTACGTTTAGGTTTGCTCAGGAACAGCGAACCCGGAGGGTCCAGTTGCATGTGGGGCTGCGTAAAGGCTCCCCTGGGGAGTTCTCTTGTACCCAAAGCCTTCCTTTGGGGGCACTTTTGGATGGGAGAAAAGGGCTCGCAACGCATTTCCTGGGGCCTGATTTTTCAGTCGTCTTCGATGCCGGCTAGGGCTATGTTTAGGGATGCTCGGAAACAGCGAACCCGGAGGGTCCAGTTGCATGTGGGGCTGCGTAAAGGCTCCCCTGGGGAGTTCACTTGTACCCAAAGCCTTCCTTTGGGGGCACTTTTGGATGGTCCAAAGGGGCTCGCAACGCATTTCCTGGGGCCTGATTTTTCAGTCGTCTCCGATGACGGCTAGGGCTACGTTTAGGTTTGCTCAGGAACAGCGAACCCGGAGGGTCCAGTTGCATGTGGGGCTGCGTAAAGGCTCCCCTGGGGAGTTCTCTTGTACCCAAAGCCTTCCTTTGGGGGCACTTTTGGATGGGCAAAAAGGGCTCGGAACGCATTTCCTGGGGCCTGATTTTTCAGTCGTCTTCGATGCCGGCTAGGGCTACGTTTAGGGATGCTCGGAAACAGCGAACCCGGAGGGTCCAGTTGCATGTGGGGCTGCGTAAAGGCTCCCCTGGGGAGTTCTCTTGTACCCAAAGCCTTCCTTTGGGGGCACTTTTGGATGGTCCAAAGGGGCTCGCAACGCATTTCCTGGGGCCTGATTTTTCAGTCGTCTCCGATGACGGCTAGGGCTACGTTTAGGTTTGCTCAGGAACAGCGAACCCGGAGGGTCCAGTTGCATTTGGGGCTGCGTAAAGGCTCCCCTGGGTAGTTCTCTTGTACCCAAAGCCTTCCTTTGGCGGCACTTTTGGATGGGCGAAAAGGGCTCGCAACGCATTTCCTGGGGCCTGATTTTTCAGTCGTCTCCGATGATGGCTAGGGCTACGTTTAGGTTTGCTCAGGAACAGCGAACCCGGAGGGTCCAGTTGCATGTGGGGCTGCGTAAAGGCTCCCCTGGGGAGTTCTGTTGTACTCAAAGCCTTCCTTTGGGGGCATTTTTGGATGGGCAAAAAGGGCTCGGAACGCATTTCCTGGGGCCTGATTTTTCAGTCGTCTTCGATGCCGGCTAGGGCTACGTTTAGGGATGCTCGGAAACAGCGAACCCGGAGGGTCCAGTTGCATGTGGGGCTGCGTAAAGGCTCCCCTGGGGAGTTCTCTTGTACCCAAAGCCTTCCTTTGGGGGCACTTTTGGATGGTCCAAAGGGGCTCGCAACGCATTTCCTGGGGCCTGATTTTTCAGTCGTCTCCGATGACGGCTAGGGCTACGTTTAGGTTTGCTCAGGAACAGCGAACCCGGAGGGTCCAGTTGCATGTGGGGCTGCGTAAAGGCTCCCCTGGGGAGTTCTGTTGTACTCAAAGCCTTCCTTTGGGGGCACTTTTGGATGGGCAAAAAGGGCTCGGAACGCATTTCCTGGGGCCTGATTTTTCAGTCGTCTCCGATGATGGCTAGGGCTACGTTTAGGTTTGCTCAGGAACAGCGAACCCGGAGGGTCCAGTTGCATGTGGGGCTGCGTAAAGGCTCCCCTGGGGAGTTCTCTTCTACCCAAAGCCTTCCTTTGGGGGCACTTTTGGATGGTCCAAAGGGGTTCGCAACGCATTTCCTGGGGCCTGATTTTTCACTCATCTACGATGACGGCTAGGGCTACGTTTAGGTTTGCTCAGGAACAGCGAACCCGGAGGGTCCAGTTGCATGTAGGGCTGCGTAAAGGCTCCCCTGGGGAGTTCACTTGTACCCAAAGCCTTCCTTTGGGGGCACTTTTGGATGGTCCAAAGGGGCTCGCAACGCATTTCCTGGGGCCTGATTTTTCAGTCGTCTCCGATGCCGGCTAGGGCTACGTTTAGGTTTGCTCAGGAACAGCGAACCCGGAGGGTCCAGTTGCATGTGGGGCTGCGTAAAGGCTCCCCTGGGGAGTTCTCTTGTACCCAAAGCCTTCCTTTGGGGGCACTTTTGGATGGTCCAAAGGGGTTCGCAACGCATTTCCTGGGGCCTGATTTTTCAGTCGTCTCCGATGACGGCTAGGGCTACGTTTAGGTTTGCTCAGGAACAGCGAACCCGGAGGGTCCAGTTGCATGTGGGGCTGCGTAAAGGCTCCCCTGGGGAGTTCTCTTGTACCCAAAGCCTTCCTTTGGGGGCACTTTTGGATGGGAGAAAAGGGCTCGCAACGCATTTCCTGGGGCCTGATTTTTCAGTCTTCTCCCATGCCGGCTAGGGCTATGTTTAGGGATGCTCGGAAACAGCGAACCCGGAGGGTCCAGTTGCATGTGGGGCTGCGTAAAGGCTCCCCTGGGGAGTTCACTTGTACCCAAAGCCTTCCTTTGGGGGCACTTTTGGATGGTCCAAAGGGGCTCGCAACGCATTTCCTGGGGCCTGATTTTTCAGTCGTCTCCGATGACGGCTAGGGCTACGTTTAGGTTTGCTCAGGGACAGCGAACCCGGAGGGTCCAGTTGCATGTGGGGCTGCGTAAAGGCTCCCCTGGGGAGTTCTCTTGTACCCAAAGCCTTCCTTTGGGGGCACATTTGGATGGGCGAAAAGGGCTCGCAACGCATTTCCTGGGGCCTGATTTTTCAGTCGTCTTCGATGCCGGCTAGGGCTATGTTTAGGGATGCTCGGAAACAGCGAACCCGGAGGGTCCAGTTGCATGTGGGGCTGCGTAAAGGCTCCCCTGGGGAGTTCTCTTGTACCCAAAGCCTTCCTTTGGGGGCACTTTTGGATGGGCGAAAAGGGCTCGCAACGCATTTCCTGGGGCCTGATTTTTCAGTCTTCTCCCATGCCGGCTAGGGCTACGTTTAGGGATGCTCGGAAACAGCGAACCCGGAGGGTCCAGTTGCATGTGGGGCTGCGTAAAGGCTCCCCTGGGGAGTTCACTTGTACCCAAAGCCTTCCTTTGGGGGCACTTTTGGATGGTCCAAAGGGGCTCACAACGCATTTCCTGGGGCCTGATTTTTCAGTCGTCTCCGTTGACGGCTAGGGCTACATTTAGGTTTGCTCAGGAACAGCGAACCCGGAGGGTCCAGTTGCATGTGGGGCTGCGTAAAGGCTCCCCTGGGGAGTTCTCTTGTACCCAAAGCCTTCCTTTGGGGGCACTTTTGGATGGTCCAAAGGGGCTCGCAACGCATTTCCTGGGGCCTGATTTTTCAGTCGTCTCCGATGACGGCTAGGGCTACGTTAAGGTTTGCTCAGGAACAGCGAACCCGGAGGGTCCAGTTGCATGTGGGGCTGCGTAAAGGCTCCCCTGGGGAGTTCTCTTGTACCCAAAGCCTTCCTTTGGGGGCACTTTTGGATGGGAGAAAAGGGCTCGCAACGCATTTCCTGGGGCCTGATTTTTCAGTCTTCTCCCATGCCGGCTAGGGCTATGTTTAGGGATGCTCGGAAACAGCGAACCCGGAGGGTCCAGTTGCATGTGGGGCTGCGTAAAGGCTCCCCTGGGGAGTTCACTTGTACCCAAAGCCTTCCTTTGGGGGCACTTTTGGATGGTCCAAAGGGGCTCGCAACGCATTTCCGGGGGCCTGATTTTTCAGTCGTCTCCGATGACGGCTAGGGCTACGTTTAGGTTTGCTCAGGAACAGCGAACCCGGAGGGTCCAGTTGCATGTGGGGCTGCGTAAAGGCTCCCCTGGGGAGTTCTCTTGTACCCAAAGCCTTCCTTTGGGGGCACTTTTGGATGGGCAAAAAGGGCTCGGAACGCATTTCCTGGGGCCTGATTTTTCAGTCGTCTTCGATGCCGGCTAGGGCTACGTTTAGGGATGCTCGGAAACAGCGAACCCGGAGGGTCCAGTTGCATGTGGGGCTGCGTAAAGGCTCCCCTGGGGAGTTCTCTTGTACCCAAAGCCTTCCTTTGGGGGCACTTTTGGATGGTCCAAAGGGGCTCGCAACGCATTTCCTGGGGCCTGATTTTTCAGTCGTCTCCGTTGACGGCTAGGGCTATGTTTAGGTTTGCTCAGGAACAGCGAACCCGGAGGGTCCAGTTGCATGTGGGGCTGCGTAAAGGCTCCCCTGGGGAGTTCTCTTGTACCCAAAGCCTTCCTTTGGGGGCACTTTTGGATGGGTTAAAAGGGCTCGCAACGCATTTCCTGGGGCCTGATTTTTCAGTCTTCTCCCATGCCGGCTAGGGCTATGTTTAGGGATGCTCGGAAACAGCGAACCCGGAGGGTCCAGTTGCATGTGGGGCTGCGTAAAGGCTCCCCTGGGGAGTTCTCTTGTACCCAAAGCCTTCCTTTGGGGGCACTTTTGGATGGGCGAAAAGGGCTCGCAACGCATTTCCTGGGGCCTGATTTTTCAGTCTTCTCCCATGCCGGCTAGGGCTACGTTTAGGGATGCTCAGAAACAGCGAACCCGGAGGGTCCAGTTGCATGTGGGGCTGCGTAAAGGCTCCCCTGGGGAGTTCACTTGTACACAAAGCCTTCCTTTGGGGGCACTTTTGGATGGTCCAAAGGGGCTCGCAACGCATTTCCTGGGGCCTGATTTTTCAGTCGTCTCCGATGACGGCTAGGGCTACGTTTAGGTTTGCTCAGGAACAGCGAACCCGGAGGGTCCAGTTGCATGTGGGGCTGTGTAAAGGCTCCCCTGGGGAGTTCACTTGTACCCAAAGCCTTCCTTTGGGGGCACTTTTGGATGGGCGAAAAGGGCTCGCAACGCATTTCCTGGGGCCTGATTTTTCAGTCTTCTTCGATGCCGGCTAGGGCTATGTTTAGGTTTGTTCGGAAACAGCGAACCCGGAGGGTCCAGTTGCATGTGGGGCTGCGTAAAGGCTCCCCTGGGGAGTTCACTTGTACCCAAAGCCTTCCTTTGGGGGCACTTTTGGATGGTCCAAAGGGGCTCGCAACGCATTTCCTGGGGCCTGATTTTTCAGTCGTCTCCGATGCCGGCTAGGGCTACGTTTAGGTTTGCTCAGGAACAGCGAACCCGGAGGGTCCAGTTGCATGTGGGGCTGCGTAAAGGCTCCCCTGGGGAGTTCTCTTGTACCCAAAGCCTTCCTTTGGGGGCACTTTTGGATGGTCCAAAGGGGTTCGCAACGCATTTCCGGGGGCCTGATTTTTCACTCATCTACGATGACGGCTAGGGCTACGTTTAGGTTTGCTCAGGAACAGCGAACCCGGAGGGTCCAGTTGCATGTGGGGCTGCGTAAAGGCTCCCCTGGGGAGTTCACTTGTACCCAAAGCCTTCCTTTGGGGGCACTTTTGGATGGTCCAAAGGGGCTCGCAACGCATTTCCTGGGGCCTGATTTTTCAGTCGTCTCCGTTGACGGCTAGGGCTACATTTAGGTTTGCTCAGGAACAGCGAACCCGGAGGGTCCAGTTGCATGTGGGGCTGCGTAAAGGCTCCCCTGGGGAGTTCTCTTGTACTCAAAGCCTTCCTTTGGGGGCACTTTTGGATGGTCCAAAGGGGCTCGCAACGCATTTCCTGGGGCCTGATTTTTCAGTCGTCTCCGATGACGGCTAGGGCTACGTTCAGGTTTGCTCAGGAACAGCGAACCCGGAGGGTCCAGTTGCATGTGGGGCTGCGTAAAGGCTCCCCTGGGGAGTTCTCTTGTACCCAAAGCCTTCCTTTGGGGGCACTTTTGGATGGGCGAAAAGGGCTCGCAACGCATTTCCTGGGGCCTGATTTTTCAGTCTTCTCCCATGCCGGCTAGGGCTATGTTTAGGGATGCTCGGAAACAGCGAACCCGGAGGGTCCAGTTGCATGTGGGGCTGCGTAAAGGCTCCCCTGGGGAGTTCACTTGTACCCAAAGCCTTCCTTTGGGGGCACTTTTGGATGGTCCAAAGGGGCTCGCAACGCATTTCCTGGGGCCTGATTTTTCAGTCGTCTCCGATGACGGCTAGGGCTACGTTTAGGTTTGCTCAGGAACAGCGAACCCGGAGGGTCCAGTTGCATGTGGGGCTGCGTAAAGACTCCCCTGGGGAGTTCACTTGTACCCAAAGCCTTCCTTTGGGGGCACTTTTGGATGGGCGAAAAGGGCTCGCAACGCATTTCCTGGGGCCTGATTTTTCACTCATCTACGATGCCGGCTAGGGCTATGTTTAGGTTTGCTCGGAAACAGCGAACCCGGAGGGTCCAGTTGCATGTGGGGCTGCGTAAAGGCTCCCCTGGGGAGTTCACTTGTACCCAAAGCCTTCCTTTGGGGGCACTTTTGGATGGTCCAAAGGGGCTCGCAACGCATTTCCTGGGGCCTGATTTTTCAGTCGTCTCCGATGACGGCTAGGGCTACGTTTAGGTTTGCTCAGGAACAGCGAACCCGGAGGGTCCAGTTGCATGTGGGGCTGCGTAAAGGCTCCCCTGGGGAGTTCTCTTGTACCCAAAGCCTTCCTTTGGGGGCACTTTTGGATGGTCCAAAGGGGCTCGCAACGCATTTCCGGGGGCCTGATTTTTCACTCATCTACGATGACGGCTAGGGCTACGTTTAGGTTTGCTCAGGAACAGCGAACCCGGAGGGTCCAGTTGCATGTGGGGCTGCGTAAAGGCTCCCCTGGGGAGTTCACTTGTACCCAAAGCCTTCCTTTGGGGGCACTTTTGGATGGTCCAAAGGGGCTCGCAACGCATTTCCTGGGGCCTGATTTTTCAGTCGTCTCCGTTGACGGCTAGGGCTACATTTAGGTTTGCTCAGGAACAGCGAACCCGGAGGGTCCAGTTGCATGTGGGGCTGCGTAAAGGCTCCCCTGGGGAGTTCTCTTGTACTCAAAGCCTTTTTTTGGGGGCACTTTTGGATGGTCCAAAGGGGCTCGCAACGCATTTCCTGGGGCCTGATTTTTCAGTCGTCTCCGATGACGGCTAGGGCTACGTTTAGGTTTGCTCAGGAACAGCGAACCCGGAGGGTCCAGTTGCATGTGGGGCTGCGTAAAGGCTCCCCTGGGGAGTTCTCTTGTACCCAAAGCCTTCCTTTGGGGGCACTTTTGGATGGGAGAAAAGGGCTCGCAACGCATTTCCTGGGGCCTGATTTTTCAGTCTTCTCCCATGCCGGCTAGGGCTATGTTTAGGGATGCTCGGAAACAGCGAACCCGGAGGGTCCAGTTGCATGTGGGGCTGCGTAAAGGCTCCCCTGGGGAGTTCACTTGTACCCAAAGCCTTCCTTTGGGGGCACTTTTGGATGGTCCAAAGGGGCTCGCAACGCATTTCCTGGAGCCTGATTTTTCAGTCGTCTCCGATGACGGCTAGGGCTACATTTAGGTTTGCTCAGGGACAGCGAACCCGGAGGGTCCAGTTGCATGTGGGGCTGCGTAAAGGCTCCCCTGGGGAGTTCTCTTGTACCCAAAGCCTTCCTTTGGGGGCACTTTTGGATGGGCGAAAAGGGCTCGCAACGCATTTCCTGGGGCCTGATTTTTCAGTCGTCTTCGATGCCGGCTAGGGCTATGTTTAGGGATGCTCGGAAACAGCGAACCCGGAGGGTCCAGTTGCATGTGGGGCTGCGTAAAGGCTCCCCTGGGGAGTTCTCTTGTACCCAAAGCCTTCCTTTGGGGGCACTTTTGGATGGGCGAAAAGGGCTCGGAACGCATTTCCTGGGGCCTGATTTTTCAGTCTTCTCCCATGCCGGCTAGGGCTACGTTTAGGGATGCTCGGAAACAGCGAACCCGGAGGGTCCAGTTGCATGTGGGGCTGCGTAAAGGCTCCCCTGGGGAGTTCACTTGTACCCAAAGCCTTCCTTTGGGGGCACTTTTGGATGGTCCAAAGGGGCTCGCAACGCATTTCCTGGGGCTTGATTTTTCAGTCGTCTCCGATGACGGCTAGGGCTACGTTTAGGTTTGCTCAGGAACAGCGAACCCGGAGGGTCCAGTTGCATGTGGGGCTGTGTAAAGGCTCCCCTGGGGAGTTCACTTGTACCCAAAGCCTTCCTTTGGGGGCACTTTTGGATGGGCGAAAAGGGCTCGCAACGCATTTCCTGGGGCCTGATTTTTCAGTCGTCTTCGATGCCGGCTAGGGCTATGTTTAGGGATGCTCGGAAACAGCGAACCCGGAGGGTCCAGTTGCATGTGGGGCTGCGTAAAGGCTCCCCTGGGGAGTTCACTTGTACCCAAAGCCTTCCTTTGGGGGCACATTTGGATGGTCCAAAGGGGCTCGCAACGCATTTCCTGGGGCCTGATTTTTCAGTCGTCTCCGATGACGGCTAGGGCTACGTTTAGGTTTGCTCAGGAACAGCGAACCCGGAGGGTCCAGTTGCATGTGGGGCTGCGTAAAGGCTCCCCTGGGGAGTTCTCTTGTACCCAAAGCCTTCCTTTGGGGGCACTTTTGGATGGGCGAAAAGGGCTCGCAACGCATTTCCTGAGGCCTGATTTTTCAGTCGTCTTCGATGCCGGCTAGGGCTATGTTTAGGGATGCTCGGAAACAGCGAACCCGGAGGGTCCAGTTGCATGTGGGGCTGCGTAAAGGCTCCCCTGGGGAGTTCTCTTGTACCCAAAGCCTTCCTTTGGGGGCACTTTTGGATGGGCGAAAAGGGCTCGCAACGCATTTCCTGGGCCTGATTTTTCAGTCGTCTTCCATGCTGGCTAGGGCTATGTTTGGGGTTTTCTCAGGAACAGCGAACCCGGAGGGTCCAGTTGCATGTGGGGCTGCGTAAAGGCTCCCCTGGGGAGTTCTCTTGTACCCAAAGCCTTCCTTTGGGGGCACTTTTGGATGGTCCAAAGGGGCTCGCAACGCATTTCCTGGGGCCTGATTTTTCAGTCGTCTCCGATGACGGCTAGGGCTACGTTTAGGTTTGCTCAGGAACAGCGAACCCGGAGGGTCCAGTTGCATGTGGGGCTGCGTAAAGGCTCCCCTGGGGAGTTCTCTTGTACCCAAAGCCTTCCTTTGGGGGCACTTTTGGATGGGCGAAAAGGGCTCGCAACGCATTTCCTGGGGCCTGATTTTTCAGTCTTCTCCCATGCCGGCTAGGGCTATGTTTAGGGATGCTCGGAAACAGCGAACCCGGAGGGTCCAGTTGCATGTGGGGCTGCGTAAAGGCTCCCCTGGGGAGTTCTCTTGTACCCAAAGCCTTCCTTTGGGGGCACTTTTGGATGGTCCAAAGGGGCTCGCAACGCATTTCCTGGGGCCTGATTTTTCACTCGTCTTCGATGCCAGCTAGGGCTATGTTTAGGGATGCTTGGAAACAGCGAACGTCGAGGGTCCAGTTGCATGTGGGGCTGCGTAAAGGCTCCCCTGGGGAGTTCTCTTGTACCCAAAGCCTTCCTTTGGGGGCACTTTTGGATGGGCGAAAAGGGCTTGCAACGCATTTCCTGGGGCCTGATTTTTCAGTCGTCTTCGATGCCGGCTAGGGCTACGTTTAGGGATGCTCAGAAACAGGGAACCCGGAGGGTCCAGTTGCATGTGGGGCTGCGTAAAGGCTCCCCTGGGGAGTTCACTTGTACCCAAAGCCTTCCTTTGGGGGCACTTTTGGATGGTCCAAAGGGGCTTGAACGCATTTCCTGGGGCCTGATTTTTCAGTCGTCTCCGATGACGGCTAGGGCTACGTTTAGGTTCTCAGGAACAGCGAACCCGGAGGGTCCAGTTGCATGTGGGGCTGCGTAAAGGCTCCCCTGGGGAGTTCTCTTGTACCCAAAGCCTTCCTTTGGGGGCACTTTTGGATGGTCCAAAGGGGTTCGCAACGCATTTCCTGGGGCCTGATTTTTCACTCATCTACGATTTCGGCTAGGGCTACGTTTAGGTTTGCTCAGGAACAGCGAACCCGGAGGGTCCAGTTGCATGTGGGGCTGCGTAAAGGCTCCCCTGGGGAGTTCTCTTGTACCCAAAGCCTTCCTTTGGGGGCACTTTTGGATGGGCGAAAAGGGCTCGCAACGCATTTCCTGAGGCCTGATTTTTCAGTCGTCTTCGATGCCGGCTAGGGCTATGTTTAGGGATGCTCAGGAACAGCGAACCCGGAGGGTTCAGTTGCATGTGGGGCTGCGTAAAGGCTCCCCTGGGGAGTTCACTTGTACCCAAAGCCTTCCTTTGGGGGCACTTTTGGATGGCCCAAAGGGGCTCGCAACGCATTTCCTGGGGCCTGATTTTTCAGTCGTCTCCGATGACGGCTAGGGCTACGTGTAGGTTTGCTCAGGAACAGCGAACCCGGAGGGTCCAGTTGCATGTGGGGCTGCGTAAAGGCTCCCCTGGGGAGTTCTCTTGTACCCAAAGCCTTCCTTTGGGGGCACTTTTGGATGGGCGAAAAGGGCTCGCAACGCATTTCCTGGGGCCTGATTTTTCAGTCGTCTTCCATGCTGGCTAGGGCTATGTTTGGGGTTTTCTCAGGAACAGCAAACCCGGAGGGTCCAGTTGCATGTGGGGCTGCGTAAAGGCTCCCCTGGGGAGTTCACTTGTACCCAAAGCCTTCCTTTGGGGGCACTTTTGGATGGGCGAAAAGGGCTCGCAACGCATTTCCTGGGGCCTGATTTTTCACTCATCTACGATGACGGCTAGGGATATGTTTAGGGATGCTCAGAAACAGCGAACCCGGAGGGTCCAGTTGCATGTGGGGCTGCGTAAAGGCTCCCCTGGGGAGTTCACTTGTACCCAAAGCCTTCCTTTGGGGGCACTTTTGGATGGTCCAAAGGGGCTCGCAACGCATTTCCTGGGGCCTGATTTTTCAGTCGTCTCCGTTGACGGCTAGGACTACGTTTAGGTTTGCTCAGGAACAGCGAACCCGGAGGGTCCAGTTGCATGTGGGGCTGCGTAAAGGCTCCCCTGGGGAGTTCTCTTGTACCCAAAGCCTTCCTTTGGGGGCACTTTTGGATGGTCCAAAGGGGCTCGCAACGCATTTCCTGGGGCCTGATTTTTCAGTCGTCTCCGATGACGGCTAGGGCTACGTTTAGGTTTGCTCAGGAACAGCGAACCCGGAGGGTCCAGTTGCATGTGGGGCTGCGTAAAGGCTCCCCTGGGGAGTTCTCTTGTACCAAAGCCTTCCTTTGGGGGCACTTTTGGATGGGCGAAAAGGGCTCGCAACGCATTTCCTGGGGCCTGATTTTTCAGTCTTCTCCCATGCCGGCTAGGGCTATGTTTAGGGATGCTCGGAAACAGCGAACCCGGAGGGTCCAGTTGCATGTGGGGCTGCGTAAAGGCTCCCCTGGGGAGTTCTCTTGTACCCAAAGCCTTCCTTTGGGGGCACTTTTGGATGGTCCAAAGGGGCTCACAACGCATTTCCTGAGGCCTGATTTTTCAGTCGTCTTCGATGCTGGCTAGGGTTATGTTTAGCGTTTTGGGTTGGGGGTTAGGGGCTTGGGGGGTTCGGGTTAGAGGGTTAGTGTTAGATCCGTTAGGGTTAGGGGGTTAGGGGTGGGGGGTCGGGGGTTAGGGTTGGGGGGTTAGGGGGTTGGTATTTAGGTATGGGGGTTAGGGT
>NW_027076276.1:57500-80000 GCF_963932015.1 Anas acuta | reverse complement strand
GGGACCTGATTTTTCAGTCGTCTCCGATGACGGCTAGGGCTACGTTTAGGTTTGCTCAGGAACAGCGAACCCGGAGGGTCCAGTTGCATGTGGGGCTGCGTAAAGGCTCCCCTGGGGAGTTCTCTTGTACCCAAAGCCTTCCTTTGGGGGCACTTTTGGATGGTCCAAAGGGGCTCGCAACGCATTTCCTGGGGCCTGATTTTTCAGTCGTCTTCGATGACGGCTAGGGCTACGTTTAGGTTTGCTCAGGAACAGCGAACCCGGAGGGTCCAGTTGCATGTGGGGCTGCGTAAAGGCTCCCCTGGGGAGTTCTCTTGTACCCAAAGCCTTCCTTTGGGGGCACTTTTGGATGGGCGAAAAGGGCTCGCAACGCATTTCCTGGGGCCAGATTTTTCAGTCTTCTCCCATGCAGGCTAGGGCTATGTTTAGGGATGCTCGGAAACAGCGAACCCGGAGGGTCCAGTTGCATGTGGGGCTGCGTAAAGGCTCCCCTGGGGAGTTCTCTTGTACCCAAAGCCTTCCTTTGGTGACACTTTTGGATAGTCCAAAGGGGCTTTAACGCTTTTTCTGGGGCCCGGTTTTTCAGTGTTCTCCCATGCCGGCTATGGCTATTTTTAGGGTTGCTCGGAAAAATCGAACCCGGAGGGTCCAGTTGCATGTGGGGCTGCGTAAAGGCTCCCCTGGGGAGTTCACTTGTACCCAAAGCCTTCCTTTGGGGGCACTTTTGGATGGTCCAAAGGGGTTCGCAACGCATTTCCTGGGGCCTGATTTTTCACTCATCTACGATGCCGGCTAGGGCTACGTTTAGGTTTGCTCAGGAACAGCGAACCCGGAGGGTCCAGTTGCATGTGGGGCTGTGTAAAGGCTCCCCTGGGGAGTTCTCTTGTACCCAAAGCCTTCCTTTGGGGGCACTTTTGGATGGGCGAAAAGGGCTCGCAACGCATTTCCTGGGGCCTGATTTTTCAGTCTTCTCCCATGCCGGCTAGGGCTATGTTTAGGGATGCTCGGAAACAGCGAACCCGGAGGGTCCAGTTGCATGTGGGGCTGCGTAAAGGCTCCCCTGGGGAGTTCTCTTGTACCCAAAGCCTTCCTTTGGGGGCACTTTTGGATGGTCCAAAGGGGCTCGCAACGCATTTCCTGGGGCCTGATTTTTCAGTCGTCTCCGATGACGGCTAGGGCTACGTTTAGGTTTGCTCAGGAACAGCGAACCCGGAGGGTCCAGTTGCATGTGGGGCTGCGTAAAGGCTCCCCTGGGGAGTTCTCTTGTACCCAAAGCCTTCCTTTGGGGGCACTTTTGGATGGTCCAAAGGGGCTTGCAACGCATTTCCTGGGGCCTGATTTTTCAGTCGTCTCCGATGACGGCTAGGGCTACGTTTAGGTTTGCTCAGGAACAGCGAACCCGGAGGGTCCAGTTGCATGTGGGGCTGCGTAAAGGCTCCCCTGGGGAGTTCTCTTGTACCAAAGCCTTCCTTTGGGGGCACTTTTGGATGGGCGAAAAGGGCTCGCAACGCATTTCCTGGGGCCTGATTTTTCAGTCTTCTCCCATGCCGGCTAGGGCTATGTTTAGGGATGCTCGGAAACAGCGAACCCGGAGGGTCCAGTTGCATGTGGGGCTGCGTAAAGGCTCCCCTGGGGAGTTCACTTGTACCCAAAGCCTTCCTTTGGGGGCACTTTTGGATGGTCCAAAGGGGCTCGCAACGCATTTCCTGGGGCCTGATTTTTCAGTCGTCTCCGATGACGGCTAGGGCTACGTTTAGGTTTGCTCAGGAACAGCGAACCCGGAGGGTCCAGTTGCATGTGGGGCTGCGTAAAGGCTCCCGTGGGGAGTTCTCTTGTACTCAAAGCCTTCCTTTGGGGGCACTTTTGGATGGGCGAAAAGGGGCTCGCAACGCATTTCCTGGGGCCTGATTTTTCAGTCGTCTCCGATGATGGCTAGGTCTACGTTTAGGTTTGCTCAGGAACAGCGAACCCGGAGGGTCCAGTTGCATGTGGGGCTGCGTAAAGGCTCCCCTGGGGAGTTCTCTTGTACCCAAAGCCTTCCTTTGGGGGCACTTTTGGATGGTCCAAAGGGGCTCGCAACGCATTTCCTGGGGCCTGATTTTTCAGTCGTCTCCGTTGACGGCTAGGGTTACGTTTAGGTTTGCTCAGGAACAGCGAACCCGGAGGGTCCAGTTGCATGTGGGGCTGCGTAAAGGCTCCCCTGGGGAGTTCTCTTGTACCCAAAGCCTTCCTTTGGGGGCACTTTTGGATGGTTTAAAGGGGCTTTAACGCTTTTTCTGGGGCCCGGTTTTTCAGTCTTCTCCCATGCCGGCTATGGCTATTTTTAGGGTTGCTCGGAAAAATCGAACCCGGAGGGTCCAGTTGCATGTGGGGCTGCGTAAAGGCTCCCCTGGGGAGTTCACTTGTACCCAAAGCCTTCCTTTGGGGGCACTTTTGGATGGTCCAAAGGGGCTCGCAACGCATTTCCTGGGGCCTGATTTTTCAGTCGTCTCCGATGACGGCTAGGGCTACGTTTAGGTTTGCTCAGGAACAGCGAACCCGGAGGGTCCAGTTGCATGTGGGGCTGTGTAAAGGCTCCCCTGGGGAGTTCTCTTGTACCCAAAGCCTTCCTTTGGGGGCACTTTTGGATGGGCGAAAAGGGCTTGGAACGCATTTCCTGGGGCCTGATTTTTCAGTCTTCTCCCATGCCGGCTAGGGCTATGTTTAGGGATGCTCGGAAACAGCGAACCCGGAGGGTCCAGTTGCATGTGGGGCTGCGTAAAGGCTCCCCTGGGGAGTTCTCTTGTACCCAAAGCCTTCCTTTGGGGGCACTTTTGGATGGTCCAAAGGGGCTCGCAACGCATTTCCTGGGACCTGATTTTTCAGTCGTCTCCGATGACGGCTAGGGCTACGTTTAGGTTTGCTCAGGAACAGCGAACCCGGAGGGTCCAGTTGCATGTGGGGCTGCGTAAAGGCTCCCCTGGGGAGTTCTCTTGTACCCAAAGCCTTCCTTTGGGGGCACTTTTGGATGGTCCAAAGGGGTTCGCAACGCATTTCCGGGGGCCTGAGTTTTCACTCATCTACGATGACGGCTAGGGCTACGTTTAGGTTTGCTCAGGAACAGCGAACCCGGAGGGTCCAGTTGCATGTGGGGCTGCGTAAAGGCTCCCCTGGGGAGTTCTCTTGTACCCAAAGCCTTCCTTTGGGGGCACTTTTGGATGGGCGAAAAGGGCTCGCAACGCATTTCCTGGGGCCTGATTTTTCACTCGTCTCCGATGACGGCTAGGGCTATGTTTAGGTTTGCTCAGGAACAGCGAACCCGGAGGGTCCAGTTGCATGTGGGGCTGCGTAAAGGCTCCCCTGGGGAGTTCACTTGTACCCAAAGCCTTCCTTTGGGGGCACTTTTGGATGGTCCAAAGGGGCTCGCAACGCATTTCCTGGGGCCTGATTTTTCAGTCGTCTCCGATGACGGCTAGGGCTACGTTTAGGTTTGCTCAGGAGCAGCGAACCCGGAGGGTCCAGTTGCATGTGGGGCTGCGTAAAGGCTCCCCTGGGGAGTTCTCTTGTACCCAAAGCCTTCCTTTGGGGGCACTTTTGGATGGGCGAAAAGGGCTCGCAACGCATTTCCTGGGGCCTGATTTTTCAGTCTTCTCCCATGCCGGCTAGGGCTATGTTTAGGGATGCTCGGAAACAGCGAACCCGGAGGGTCCAGTTGCATGTGGGGCTGCGTAAAGGCTCCCCTGGGGAGTTCACTTGTACCCAAAGCCTTCCTTTGGGGGCACTTTTGGATGGTCCAAAGGGGCTCGCAACGCATTTCCTGGGGCCTGATTTTTCAGTCGTCTCCGATGACGGCTAGGGCTACGTTTAGGTTTGCTCAGGAACAGCGAACCCGGAGGGTCCAGTTGCATGTGGGGCTGCGTAAAGGCTCCCCTGGGGAGTTCTCTTGTACTCAAAGCCTTCCTTTGGGGGCACTTTTGGATGGTCCAAAGGGGCTCGCAACGCATTTCCTGGGGCCTGATTTTTCAGTCGTCTCCGATGATGGCTAGGGCTATGTTTAGGTTTGCTCAGGAACAGCGAACCCGGAGGGTCCAGTTGCATGTGGGGCTGCGTAAAGGCTCCCCTGGGGAGTTCACTTGTACCCAAAGCCTTCCTTTGGGGGCACTTTTGGATGGTCCAAAGGGGCTCGCAACGCATTTCCTGGGGCCTGATTTTTCAGTCGTCTCCGTTGACGGCTAGGGCTACGTTTAGGTTTGCTCAGGAATAGCGAACCCGGAGGGTCCAGTTGCATGTGGGGCTGCGTAAAGGCTCCCCTGGGGAGTTCTCTTGTACCCAAAGCCTTCCTTTGGGGGCACTTCTGGATGGTCCAAAGGGGTTCGCAACGCATTTCCGGGGGCCTGATTTTTCACTCATCTACGATGACGGCTAGGGCTACGTTTATGTTTGCTCAGGAACAGCGAACCCGGAGGGTCCAGTTGCATGTGGGGCTGCGTAAAGGCTCCCCTGGGGAGTTCTCTTGTACCCAAAGCCTTCCTTTGGTGACACTTTTGGATAGTCCAAAGGGGCTTTAACGCTTTTTCTGGGGCCCGGTTTTTCAGTGTTCTCCCATGCCGGCTATGGCTATTTTTAGGGTTGCTCGGAAAAATCGAACCCGGAGGGTCCAGTTGCATGTGGGGCTGCGTAAAGGCTCCCCTGGGGAGTTCACTTGTACCCAAAGCCTTCCTTTGGGGGCACTTTTGGATGGTCCAAAGGGGTTCGCAACGCATTTCCTGGGGCCTGATTTTTCACTCATCTACGATGCCGGCTAGGGCTACGTTTAGGTTTGCTCAGGAACAGCGAACCCGGAGGGTCCAGTTGCATGTGGGGCTGTGTAAAGGCTCCCCTGGGGAGTTCTCTTGTACCCAAAGCCTTCCTTTGGGGGCACTTTTGGATGGGCGAAAAGGGCTCGCAACGCATTTCCTGGGGCCTGATTTTTCAGTCTTCTCCCATGCCGGCTAGGGCTATGTTTAGGGATGCTCGGAAACAGCGAACCCGGAGGGTCCAGTTGCATGTGGGGCTGCGTAAAGGCTCCCCTGGGGAGTTCTCTTGTACCCAAAGCCTTCCTTTGGGGGCACTTTTGGATGGTCCAAAGGGGCTCGCAACGCATTTCCTGGGGCCTGATTTTTCAGTCGTCTCCGATGACGGCTAGGGCTACGTTTAGGTTTGCTCAGGAACAGCGAACCCGGAGGGTCCAGTTGCATGTGGGGCTGCGTAAAGGCTCCCCTGGGGAGTTCTCTTGTACCCAAAGCCTTCCTTTGGGGGCACTTTTGGATGGTCCAAAGGGGCTTGCAACGCATTTCCTGGGGCCTGATTTTTCAGTCGTCTCCGATGACGGCTAGGGCTACGTTTAGGTTTGCTCAGGAACAGCGAACCCGGAGGGTCCAGTTGCATGTGGGGCTGCGTAAAGGCTCCCCTGGGGAGTTCTCTTGTACCAAAGCCTTCCTTTGGGGGCACTTTTGGATGGGCGAAAAGGGCTCGCAACGCATTTCCTGGGGCCTGATTTTTCAGTCTTCTCCCATGCCGGCTAGGGCTATGTTTAGGGATGCTCGGAAACAGCGAACCCGGAGGGTCCAGTTGCATGTGGGGCTGCGTAAAGGCTCCCCTGGGGAGTTCACTTGTACCCAAAGCCTTCCTTTGGGGGCACTTTTGGATGGTCCAAAGGGGCTCGCAACGCATTTCCTGGGGCCTGATTTTTCAGTCGTCTCCGATGACGGCTAGGGCTACGTTTAGGTTTGCTCAGGAACAGCGAACCCGGAGGGTCCAGTTGCATGTGGGGCTGCGTAAAGGCTCCCCTGGGGAGTTCTCTTGTACTCAAAGCCTTCCTTTGGGGGCACTTTTGGATGGGCGAAAAGGGGCTCGCAACGCATTTCCTGGGGCCTGATTTTTCAGTCGTCTCCGATGATGGCTAGGTCTACGTTTAGGTTTGCTCAGGAACAGCGAACCCGGAGGGTCCAGTTGCATGTGGGGCTGCGTAAAGGCTCCCCTGGGGAGTTCTCTTGTACCCAAAGCCTTCCTTTGGGGGCACTTTTGGATGGTCCAAAGGGGCTCGCAACGCATTTCCTGGGGCCTGATTTTTCAGTCGTCTCCGTTGACGGCTAGGGTTACGTTTAGGTTTGCTCAGGAACAGCGAACCCGGAGGGTCCAGTTGCATGTGGGGCTGCGTAAAGGCTCCCCTGGGGAGTTCTCTTGTACCCAAAGCCTTCCTTTGGGGGCACTTTTGGATGGTTTAAAGGGGCTTTAACGCTTTTTCTGGGGCCCGGTTTTTCAGTCTTCTCCCATGCCGGCTATGGCTATTTTTAGGGTTGCTCGGAAAAATCGAACCCGGAGGGTCCAGTTGCATGTGGGGCTGCGTAAAGGCTCCCCTGGGGAGTTCACTTGTACCCAAAGCCTTCCTTTGGGGGCACTTTTGGATGGTCCAAAGGGGCTCGCAACGCATTTCCTGGGGCCTGATTTTTCAGTCGTCTCCGATGACGGCTAGGGCTACGTTTAGGTTTGCTCAGGAACAGCGAACCCGGAGGGTCCAGTTGCATGTGGGGCTGTGTAAAGGCTCCCCTGGGGAGTTCTCTTGTACCCAAAGCCTTCCTTTGGGGGCACTTTTGGATGGGCGAAAAGGGCTTGGAACGCATTTCCTGGGGCCTGATTTTTCAGTCTTCTCCCATGCCGGCTAGGGCTATGTTTAGGGATGCTCGGAAACAGCGAACCCGGAGGGTCCAGTTGCATGTGGGGCTGCGTAAAGGCTCCCCTGGGGAGTTCTCTTGTACCCAAAGCCTTCCTTTGGGGGCACTTTTGGATGGTCCAAAGGGGCTCGCAACGCATTTCCTGGGACCTGATTTTTCAGTCGTCTCCGATGACGGCTAGGGATACGTTTAGGTTTGCTCAGGAACAGCGAACCCGGAGGGTCCAGTTGCATGTGGGGCTGCGTAAAGGCTCCCCTGGGGAGTTCTCTTGTACCCAAAGCCTTCCTTTGGGGGCACTTTTGGATGGTCCAAAGGGGTTCGCAACGCATTTCCGGGGGCCTGAGTTTTCACTCATCTACGATGACGGCTAGGGCTACGTTTAGGTTTGCTCAGGAACAGCGAACCCGGAGGGTCCAGTTGCATGTGGGGCTGCGTAAAGGCTCCCCTGGGGAGTTCTCTTGTACCCAAAGCCTTCCTTTGGGGGCACTTTTGGATGGGCGAAAAGGGCTCGCAACGCATTTCCTGGGGCCTGATTTTTCACTCGTCTCCGATGACGGCTAGGGCTATGTTTAGGTTTGCTCAGGAACAGCGAACCCGGAGGGTCCAGTTGCATGTGGGGCTGCGTAAAGGCTCCCCTGGGGAGTTCTCTTGTACCCAAAGCCTTCCTTTGGGGGCACTTTTGGATGGTCCAAAGGGGCTCGCAACGCATTTCCTGGGGCCTGATTTTTCAGTCGTCTCCGATGATGGCTAGGGCTATGTTTAGGTTTGCTCAGGAACAGCGAACCCGGAGGGTCCAGTTGCATGTGGGGCTGCGTAAAGGCTCCCCTGGGGAGTTCACTTGTACCCAAAGCCTTCCTTTGGGGGCACTTTTGGATGGTCCAAAGGGGCTCGCAACGCATTTCCTGGGGCCTGATTTTTCAGTCGTCTCCGTTGACGGCTAGGGCTACGTTTAGGTTTGCTCAGGAATAGCGAACCCGGAGGGTCCAGTTGCATGTGGGGCTGCGTAAAGGCTCCCCTGGGGAGTTCTCTTGTACCCAAAGCCTTCCTTTGGGGGCACTTCTGGATGGTCCAAAGGGGTTCGCAACGCATTTCCGGGGGCCTGATTTTTCACTCATCTACGATGACGGCTAGGGCTACGTTTATGTTTGCTCAGGAACAGCGAACCCGGAGGGTCCAGTTGCATGTGGGGCTGCGTAAAGGCTCCCCTGGGGAGTTCTCTTGTACCCAAAGCCTTCCTTTGGGGGCACTTTTGGATGGGCAAAAAGGGCTCGCAACGCATTTCCTGGGGCCTGATTTTTCAGTCTTCTCCCATGCCGGCTAGGGCTATGTTTAGGGATGCTCGGAAACAGCGAACCCGGACGGTCCAGTTGCATGTGGGGCTGCGTAAAGGCTCCCCTGGGGAGTTCTCTTGTACCCAAAGCCTACCTTTGGGGGCACTTTTGGATGGGCGAAAAGGGGCTCGCAACGCATTTCCTGGGGCCTGATTTTTCAGTCGTCTCCGATGACGGCTAGGGCTACGTTTAGGTTTGCTCAGGAACAGCGAACCCGGAGGGTCCAGTTGCATGTGGGGCTGCGTAAAGGCTCCCCTGGGGAGTTCTCTTGTACTCAAAGCCTTCCTTTGGGGGCACTTTTGGATGGGCGAAAAGGGGCTCGCAACGCATTTCCTGGGGCCTGATTTTTCAGTCGTCTCCGATGATGGCTAGGTCTACGTTTAGGTTTGCTCAGGAACAGCGAACCCGGAGGGTCCAGTTGCATGTGGGGCTGCGTAAAGGCTCCCCTGGGGAGTTCACTTGTACCCAAAGCCTTCCTTTGGGGGCACTTTTGGATGGTCCAAAGGGGCTCGCAACGCATTTCCTGGGGCCTGATTTTTCAGTCGTCTCCGTTGACGGCTAGGGTTACGTTTAGGTTTGCTCAGGAACAGCGAACCCGGAGGGTCCAGTTGCATGTGGGGCTGCGTAAAGGCTCCCCTGGGGAGTTCTCTTGTACCCAAAGCCTTCCTTTGGGGGCACTTTTGGATGGTTTAAAGGGGCTTTAACGCTTTTTCTGGGGCCCGGTTTTTCAGTCTTCTCCCATGCCGGCTATGGCTATTTTTAGGGTTGCTCGGAAAAATCGAACCCGGAGGGTCCAGTTGCATGTGGGGCTGCGTAAAGGCTCCCCTGGGGAGTTCACTTGTACCCAAAGCCTTCCTTTGGGGGCACTTTTGGATGGTCCAAAGGGGCTCGCAACGCATTTCCTGGGGCCTGATTTTTCAGTCGTCTCCGATGACGGCTAGGGCTACGTTTAGGTTTGCTCAGGAACAGCGAACCCGGAGGGTCCAGTTGCATGTGGGGCTGCGTAAAGGCTCCCCTGGGGAGTTCTCTTGTACCCAAAGCCTTCCTTTGGGGGCACTTTTGGATGGGCGAAAAGGGCTTGGAACGCATTTCCTGGGGCCTGATTTTTCAGTCTTCTCCCATGCCGGCTAGGGCTATGTTTAGGGATGCTCGGAAACAGCGAACCCGGAGGGTCCAGTTGCATGTGGGGCTGCGTAAAGGCTCCCCTGGGGAGTTCTCTTGTACCCAAAGCCTTCCTTTGGGGGCACTTTTGGATGGTCCAAAGGGGCTCGCAACGCATTTCCTGGGACCTGATTTTTCAGTCGTCTCCGATGACGGCTAGGGCTACGTTTAGGTTTGCTCAGGAACAGCGAACCCGGAGGGTCCAGTTGCATGTGGGGCTGCGTAAAGGCTCCCCTGGGGAGTTCTCTTGTACCCAAAGCCTTCCTTTGGGGGCACTTTTGGATGGTCCAAAGGGGTTCGCAACGCATTTCCGGGGGCCTGAGTTTTCACTCATCTACGATGACGGCTAGGGCTACGTTTAGGTTTGCTCAGGAACAGCGAACCCGGAGGGTCCAGTTGCATGTGGGGCTGCGTAAAGGCTCCCCTGGGGAGTTCTCTTGTACCCAAAGCCTTCCTTTGGGGGCACTTTTGGATGGGCGAAAAGGGCTCGCAACGCATTTCCTGGGGCCTGATTTTTCACTCGTCTCCGATGACGGCTAGGGCTATGTTTAGGTTTGCTCAGGAACAGCGAACCCGGAGGGTCCAGTTGCATGTGGGGCTGCGTAAAGGCTCCCCTGGGGAGTTCACTTGTACCCAAAGCCTTCCTTTGGGGGCACTTTTGGATGGTCCAAAGGGGCTCGCAACGCATTTCCTGGGGCCTGATTTTTCAGTCGTCTCCGATGACGGCTAGGGCTACGTTTAGGTTTGCTCAGGAACAGCGAACCCGGAGGGTCCAGTTGCATGTGGGGCTGCGTAAAGGCTCCCCTGGGGAGTTCTCTTGTACCCAAAGCCTTCCTTTGGGGGCACTTTTGGATGGGCGAAAAGGGCTCGCAACGTATTTCCTGGGGCCTGATTTTTCAGTCTTCTCCCATGCCGGCTAGGGATATGTTTAGGGATGCTCGGAAACAGCGAACCCGGAGGGTCCAGTTGCATGTGGGGCTGCGTAAAGGCTCCCCTGGGGAGTTCACTTGTACCCAAAGCCTTCCTTTGGGGGCACTTTTGGATGGTCCAAAGGGGCTCGCAACGCATTTCCTGGGGCCTGATTTTTCAGTCGTCTCCGATGACGGCTAGGGCTACGTTTAGGTTTGCTCAGGAACAGCGAACCCGGAGGGTCCAGTTGCATGTGGGGCTGCGTAAAGGCTCCCCTGGGGAGTTCTCTTGTACTCAAAGCCTTCCTTTGGGGGCACTTTTGGATGGTCCAAAGGGGCTCGCAACGCATTTCCTGGGGCCTGATTTTTCAGTCGTCTCCGATGATGGCTAGGGCTATGTTTAGGTTTGCTCAGGAACAGCGAACCCGGAGGGTCCAGTTGCATGTGGGGCTGCGTAAAGGCTCCCCTGGGGAGTTCTCTTGTACCCAAAGCCTTCCTTTGGGGGCACTTTTGGATGGGCAAAAAGGGCTCGGAACGCATTTCCTGGGGCCTGATTTTTTCAGTCGTCTTCGATGCCGGCTAGGGCTACGTTTAGGGATGCTCGGAAACAGCGAACCCGGAGGGTCCAGTTGCATGTGGGGCTGCGTAAAGGCTCCCCTGGGGAGTTCACTTGTACCCAAAGCCTTCCTCTGGGGGCACTTTTGGATGGTCCAAAGGGGTTCGCAATGCATTTCCGGGGGCCTGATTTTTCACTCATCTACGATGACGGCTAGGGCTACGTTTAGGTTTGCTCAGGAACAGCGAACCCGGAGGGTCCAGTTGCATGTGGGGCTGCGTAAAGGCTCCCCTGGGGAGTTCTCTTGTACCCAAAGCCTTCCTTTGGGGGCACTTTTGGATGGGCGAAAAGGGCTCGCAACGCATTTCCTGAGGCCTGATTTTTCAGTCGTCTTCGATGCCGACTAGGGCTATGTTTAGGGATACTCGGAAACAGCGAACCCGGAGGGTCCAGTTGCATGTGGGGCTGCGTAAAGGCTCCCCTGGGGAGTTCTCTTGTACCCAAAGCCTTCCTTTGGGGGCACTTTTGGATGGTCCAAAGGGGTTCGCAACGCATTTCCGGGGGCCTGATTTTTCACTCATCTACGATGACGGCTAGGGCTACGTTTAGGTTTGCTCAGGAACAGCGAACCCGGAGGGTCCAGTTGCATGTGGGGCTGCGTAAAGGCTCCCCTGGGGAGTTCTCTTGTACCCAAAGCCTTCCTTTGGGGGCACTTTTGGATGGGCGAAAAGGGCTCGCAACGCATTTCCTGGGGCCTGATTTTTCAGTCGTCTCCGATGACGGCTAGGGCTACGTTTAGGTTTGCTCAGGAACAGCGAACCCGGAGGGTCCAGTTGCATGTGGGGCTGCGTAAAGGCTCCCCTGGGGAGTTCACTTGTACCCAAAGCCTTCCTTTGGGGGCACTTTTGGATGGTCCAAAGGGGCTCGCAACGCATTTCCTGGGGCCTGATTTTTCAGTCGTCTCCGATGACGGCTAGGGCTACGTTTAGGTTTGCTCAGGAACAGCGAACCCGGAGGGTCCAGTTGCATGTGGGGCTGCGTAAAGGCTCCCCTGGGGAGTTCTCTTGTACTCAAAGCCTTCCTTTGGGGGCACTTTTGGATGGTCCAAAGGGGCTCGCAACGCATTTCCTGGGGCCTGATTTTTCAGTCGTCTCCGATGATGGCTAGGGCTATGTTTAGGTTTGCTCAGGAACAGCGAACCCGGAGGGTCCAGTTGCATGTGGGGCTGCGTAAAGGCTCCCCTGGGGAGTTCTCTTGTACCCAAAGCCTTCCTTTGGGGGCACTTTTGGATGGGCAAAAAGGGCTCGGAACGCATTTCCTGGGGCCTGATTTTTTCAGTCGTCTTCGATGCCGGCTAGGGCTACGTTTAGGGATGCTCGGAAACAGCGAACCCGGAGGGTCCAGTTGCATGTGGGGCTGCGTAAAGGCTCCCCTGGGGAGTTCACTTGTACCCAAAGCCTTCCTCTGGGGGCACTTTTGGATGGTCCAAAGGGGTTCGCAATGCATTTCCGGGGGCCTGATTTTTCACTCATCTACGATGACGGCTAGGGCTACGTTTAGGTTTGCTCAGGAACAGCGAACCCGGAGGGTCCAGTTGCATGTGGGGCTGCGTAAAGGCTCCCCTGGGGAGTTCTCTTGTACCCAAAGCCTTCCTTTGGGGGCACTTTTGGATGGGCGAAAAGGGCTCGCAACGCATTTCCTGAGGCCTGATTTTTCAGTCGTCTTCGATGCCGACTAGGGCTATGTTTAGGGATACTCGGAAACAGCGAACCCGGAGGGTCCAGTTGCATGTGGGGCTGCGTAAAGGCTCCCCTGGGGAGTTCTCTTGTACCCAAAGCCTTCCTTTGGGGGCACTTTTGGATGGTCCAAAGGGGTTCGCAACGCATTTCCGGGGGCCTGATTTTTCACTCATCTACGATGACGGCTAGGGCTACGTTTAGGTTTGCTCAGGAACAGCGAACCCGGAGGGTCCAGTTGCATGTGGGGCTGCGTAAAGGCTCCCCTGGGGAGTTCTCTTGTACCCAAAGCCTTCCTTTGGGGGCACTTTTGGATGGGCGAAAAGGGCTCGCAACGCATTTCCTGGGGCCTGATTTTTCAGTCGTCTCCGATGACGGCTAGGGCTACGTTCAGGTTTGCTCAGGAACAGCGAACCCGGAGGGTCCAGTTGCATGTGGGGCTGCGTAAAGGCTCCCCTGGGGAGTTCTCTTGTACCCAAAGCCTTCCTTTGGGGGCACTTTTGGATGGGCGAAAAGGGCTCGCAACGCATTTCCTGGGGCCTGATTTTTCAGTCTTCTCCCATGCCGGCTAGGGATATGTTTAGGGATGCTCGGAAACAGCGAACCCGGAGGGTCCAGTTGCATGTGGGGCTGCGTAAAGGCTCCCCTGGGGAGTTCACTTGTACCCAAAGCCTTCCTTTGGGGGCACTTTTGGATGGTCCAAAGGGGCTCGCAACGCATTTCCTGGGGCCTGATTTTTCAGTCGTCTCCGATGACGGCTAGGGCTACGTTTAGGTTTGCTCAGGAACAGCGAACCCGGAGGGTCCAGTTGCATGTGGGGCTGCGTAAAGGCTCCCCTGGGGAGTTCTCTTGTACTCAAAGCCTTCCTTTGGGGGCACTTTTGGATGGTCCAAAGGGGCTCGCAACGCATTTCCTGGGGCCTGATTTTTCAGTCGTCTCCGATGATGGCTAGGGCTATGTTTAGGTTTGCTCAGGAACAGCGAACCCGGAGGGTCCAGTTGCATGTGGGGCTGCGTAAAGGCTCCCCTGGGGAGTTCTCTTGTACCCAAAGCCTTCCTTTGGGGGCACTTTTGGATGGGCAAAAAGGGCTCGGAACGCATTTCCTGGGGCCTGATTTTTTCAGTCGTCTTCGATGCCGGCTAGGGCTACGTTTAGGGATGCTCGGAAACAGCGAACCCGGAGGGTCCAGTTGCATGTGGGGCTGCGTAAAGGCTCCCCTGGGGAGTTCACTTGTACCCAAAGCCTTCCTCTGGGGGCACTTTTGGATGGTCCAAAGGGGTTCGCAATGCATTTCCGGGGGCCTGATTTTTCACTCATCTACGATGACGGCTAGGGCTACGTTTAGGTTTGCTCAGGAACAGCGAACCCGGAGGGTCCAGTTGCATGTGGGGCTGCGTAAAGGCTCCCCTGGGGAGTTCTCTTGTACCCAAAGCCTTCCTTTGGGGGCACTTTTGGATGGGCGAAAAGGGCTCGCAACGCATTTCCTGAGGCCTGATTTTTCAGTCGTCTTCGATGCCGACTAGGGCTATGTTTAGGGATACTCGGAAACAGCGAACCCGGAGGGTCCAGTTGCATGTGGGGCTGCGTAAAGGCTCCCCTGGGGAGTTCTCTTGTACCCAAAGCCTTCCTTTGGGGGCACTTTTGGATGGTCCAAAGGGGTTCGCAACGCATTTCCGGGGGCCTGATTTTTCACTCATCTACGATGACGGCTAGGGCTACGTTTAGGTTTGCTCAGGAACAGCGAACCCGGAGGGTCCAGTTGCATGTGGGGCTGCGTAAAGGCTCCCCTGGGGAGTTCTCTTGTACCCAAAGCCTTCCTTTGGGGGCACTTTTGGATGGGCGAAAAGGGCTCGCAACGCATTTCCTGGGGCCTGATTTTTCAGTCGTCTCCGATGACGGCTAGGGCTACGTTCAGGTTTGCTCAGGAACAGCGAACCCGGAGGGTCCAGTTGCATGTGGGGCTGCGTAAAGGCTCCCCTGGGGAGTTCTCTTGTACCCAAAGCCTTCCTTTGGGGGCACTTTTGGATGGGCGAAAAGGGCTCGCAACGCATTTCCTGGGGCCTGATTTTTCAGTCTTCTCCCATGCCGGCTAGGGCTATGTTTAGGGATGCTCGGAAACAGCGAACCCGGACGGTCCAGTTGCATGTGGGGCTGCGTAAAGGCTCCCCTGGGGAGTTCTCTTGTACCCAAAGCCTACCTTTGGGGGCACTTTTGGATGGGCGAAAAGGGGCTCGCAACGCATTTCCTGGGGCCTGATTTTTCACTCGTCTTCGATGCCGACTAGGGCTACGTTTAGGGATGCTCGGAAACAGCGAACCCGGAGGGTCCAGTTGCATGTGGGGCTGCGTAAAGGCTCCCCTGGGGAGTTCTCTTGTACCCAAAGCCTTCCTTTGGGGGCACTTTTGGATGGGCAAAAAGGGCTCGGAATGCATTTCCTGGGGCCTGATTTTTTCAGTCGTCTTCGATGCCGGCTAGGGCTACGTTTAGGGATGCTCGGAAACAGCGAACCCGGAGGGTCCAGTTGCATGTGGGGCTGCGTAAAGGCTCCCCTGGGGAGTTCTCTTGTACCCAAAGCCTTCCTTTGGGGGCACTTTTGGATCGGCAAAAAGGGCTTGGAACGCATTTCCTGGGGCCTGATTTTTTCAGTCGTCTTCGATGCCGGCTAGGGCTACGTTTAGGGATGCTCGGAAACAGCGAACCCGGAGGGTCCAGTTGCATGTGGGGCTGCGTAAAGGCTCCCCTGGGGAGTTCACTTGTACCCAAAGCCTTCCTCTGGGGGCACTTTTGGATGGTCCAAAGGGGTTCGCAATGCATTTCCGGGGGCCTGATTTTTCACTCATCTACGATGACGGCTAGGGCTACGTTTAGGTTTGCTCAGGAACAGCGAACCCGGAGGGTCCAGTTGCATGTGGGGCTGCGTAAAGGCTCCCCTGGGGAGTTCTCTTGTACCCAAAGCCTTCCTTTGGGGGCACTTTTGGATGGGCGAAAAGGGCTCGCAACGCATTTCCTGAGGCCTGATTTTTCAGTCGTCTTCGATGCCGACAAGGGCTATGTTTAGGGATGCTCGGAAACAGCGAACCCGGAGGGTCCAGTTGCATGTGGGGCTGCGTAAAGGCTCCCCTGGGGAGTTCTCTTGTACCCAAAGCCTTCCTTTGGGGGCACTTTTGGATGGTCCAAAGGGGTTCGCAACGCATTTCCGGGGGCCTGATTTTTCACTCATCTACGATGACGGCTAGGGCTACGTTTAGGTTTGCTCAGGAACAGCGAACCCGGAGGGTCCAGTTGCATGTGGGGCTGCGTAAAGGCTCCCCTGGGGAGTTCTCTTGTACCCAAAGCCTTCCTTTGGGGGCACTTTTGGATGGGCGAAAAGGGCTCGCAACGCATTTCCTGGGGCCTGATTTTTCAGTCGTCTCCGATGACGGCTAGGGCTACGTTTAGGTTTGCTCAGGAACAGCGAACCCGGAGGGTCCAGTTGCATGTGGGGCTGCGTAAAGGCTCCCCTGGGGAGTTCTCTTGTACCCAAAGCCTTCCTTTGGGGGCACTTTTGGATGGGCGAAAAGGGCTCGCAACGCATTTCCTGGGGCCTGATTTTTCAGTCTTCTCCCATGCCGGCTAGGGCTATGTTTAGGGATGCTCGGAAACAGCGAACCCGGACGGTCCAGTTGCATGTGGGGCTGCGTAAAGGCTCCCCTGGGGAGTTCTCTTGTACCCAAAGCCTACCTTTGGGGGCACTTTTGGATGGGCGAAAAGGGGCTCGCAACGCATTTCCTGGGGCCTGATTTTTCACTCGTCTTCGATGCCGACTAGGGCTACGTTTAGGGATGCTCGGAAACAGCGAACCCGGAGGGTCCAGTTGCATGTGGGGCTGCGTAAAGGCTCCCCTGGGGAGTTCTCTTGTACCCAAAGCCTTCCTTTGGGGGCACTTTTGGATGGGCAAAAAGGGCTCGGAACGCATTTCCTGGGGCCTGATTTTTTCAGTCGTCTTCGATGCCGGCTAGGGCTACGTTTAGGGATGCTCGGAAACAGCGAACCCGGAGGGTCCAGTTGCATGTGGGGCTGCGTAAAGGCTCCCCTGGGGAGTTCACTTGTACCCAAAGCCTTCCTCTGGGGGCACTTTTGGATGGTCCAAAGGGGTTCGCAACGCATTTCCGGGGGCCTGATTTTTCACTCATCTACGATGCCGGCTAGGGCTACGTTTAGGTTTGCTCAGGAACAGCGAACCCGGAGGGTCCAGTTGCATGTGGGGCTGCGTAAAGGCTCCCCTGGGGAGTTCTCTTGTACCCAAAGCCTTCCTCTGGGGGCACTTTTGGATGGGCGAAAAGGGCTCGCAACGCATTTCCTGAGGCCTGATTTTTCACTCATCTACGATGACGGCTAGGGCTACGTTTAGGTTTGCTCAGGAACAGCGAACCCGGAGGGTCCAGTTGCATGTGGGGCTGCGTAAAGGCTCCCCTGGGGAGTTCTCTTGTACCCAAAGCCTTCCTTTGGGGGCACTTTTGGATGGGCGAAAAGGGCTCGCAACGCATTTCCGGGGGCCTGATTTTTCAGTCGTCTCCGATGACGGCTAGGGCTACGTTTAGGTTTGCTCAGGAACAGCGAACCCGGAGGGTCCAGTTGCATGTGGGGCTGCGTAAAGGCTCCCCTGGGGAGTTCTCTTGTACCCAAAGCCTTCCTTTGGGGGCACTTTTGGATGGGCGAAAAGGGCTCGCAACGCATTTCCTGGGGCCTGATTTTTCAGTCTTCTCCCATGCCGGCTAGGGCTATGTTTAGGGATGCTCAGAAACAGCGAACCCGGAGGGTCCAGTTGCATGTGGGGCTGCGTAAAGGCTCCCCTGGGGAGTTCACTTGTACCCAAAGCCTTCCTTTGGGGGCACTTTTGGATGGTCCAAAGGGGCTCGCAACGCATTTCCTGGGGCCTGATTTTTCAGTCGTCTCCGATGACGGCTAGGGCTACGTTTAGGTTTGCTCAGGAACAGCGAACCCGGAGGGTCCAGTTGCATGTGGGGCTGCGTAAAGGCTCCCCTGGGGAGTTCTCTTGTACCCAAAGCCTTCCTTTGGGGGCACTTTTGGATGGTCCAAAGGGGTTCGCAACGCATTTCCGGGGGCCTGATTTTTCACTCATCTACGATGACGGCTAGGGCTACGTTTAAGTTTGCTCAGGAACAGCGAACCCGGAGGGTCCAGTTGCATGTGGGGCTGCGTAAAGGCTCCCCTGGGGAGTTCTCTTGTACCCAAAGCCTTCCTTTGGGGGCACTTTTGGATGGGCGAAAAGGGCTCGCAACGCATTTCCTGAGGCCTGATTTTTCAGTCGTCTTCGATGCCGACAAGGGCTATGTTTAGGGATGCTCGGAAACAGCGAACCCGGAGGGTCCAGTTGCATGTGGGGCTGCGTAAAGGCTCCCCTGGGGAGTTCTCTTGTACCCAAAGCCTTCCTTTGGGGGCACTTTTGGATGGTCCAAAGGGGCTCGCAACGCATTTCCTGGGGCCAGATTTTTCACTCGTCTCCGATGACGGCTAGGGCTACGTTTAGGGATGCGCGGAAACAGCGAACCCGGAGGGTCCAGTTGCATGTGGGGCTGCGTAAAGGCTACCCTGGGGAGTTCTCTTGTACCCAAAGCCTTCCTTTGGGGGCACTTTTGGATGGTCCAAAGGGGCTCGCAACGCATTTCCTGGGGCCTGATTTTTCAGTCGTCTCCGATGACGGCTAGGGCTATGTTTAGGTTTGCTCAGGAACTGCGAACCCGGAGGGTCCAGTTGCATGTGGGGCTGCGTAAAGGCTCCCCTGGGGAGTTCTCTTGTACCCAAAGCCTTCCTTTGGGGGCACTTTTGGATGGGCGAAAAGGGCTCGCAACGCATTTCCTGGGGCCTGATTTTTCAGTCTTCTCCCATGCCGGCTAGGGCTATGTTTAGGGATGCTCGGAAACAGCGAACCCGGAGGGTCCAGTTGCATGTGGGGCTGCGTAAAGGCTCCCCTGGGGAGTTCTCTTGTACCCAAAGCCTTCCTTTGGGGGCACTTTTGGATGGGCGAAAAGGGCTCGCAACGCATTTCCTGGGGCCTGATTTTTCAGTCGTCTTCGATGCCGACAAGGGCTATGTTTAGGGATGCTCGGAAACAGCGAACCCGGAGGGTCCAGTTGCATGTGGGGCTGCGTAAAGGCTCCCCTGGGGAGTTCTCTTGTACCCAAAGCCTTCCTTTGGGGGCACTTTTGGATGGGCAAAAAGGGCTCGCAACGCATTTCCTGGGGCCTGATTTTTCAGTCGTCTTCGATGCCGGCTAGGGCTACGTTTAGGGATGCTCGGAAACAGCGAACCCGGAGGGTCCAGTTTCATGTGGGGCTGCGTAAAGGCTCCCCTGGGGAGTTCACTTGTACCCAAAGCCTTCCTTTGGGGGCACTTTTGGATGGTCCAAAGGGGCTCGCAACGCATTTCCTGGGGCCTGATTTTTCAGTCGTCTTCGTTGACGGCTAGGGGTACGTTTAGGTTTGCTCAGGAACAGCGAACCCGGAGGGTCCAGTTGCATGTGGGGCTGCGTAAAGGCTCCCCTGGGGAGTTCACTTGTACTCAAAGCCTTCCTTTGGGGGCACTTTTGGATGGTCCAAAGGGGCTCGCAACGCATTTCCTGGGGCCTGATTTTTCACTCATCTACGATGACGGCTAGGGCTACGTTTAGGTTTGCTCAGGAACAGCGAACCCAGAGGGTCCAGTTGCATGTGGGGCTGCGTAAAGGCTCCCCTGGGGAGTTCTCTTGTACTCAAAGCCTTCCTTTGGGGGCACTTTTGGATGGTCCAAAGGGGCTCGCAACGCATTTCCTGGGGCCTGAGTTTTCACTCGTCTCCGTTGACGGCTAGGGCTACGTTTAGGTTTGCTCAGGAACAGCGAACCCGGAGGGTCCAGTTGCATGTGGGGCTGCGTAAAGGCTCCCCTGGGGAGTTCTCTTGTACCCAAAGCCTTCCTTTGGGGGCACTTTTGGATGGGCGAAAAGGGCTCGCAACGCATTTCCTGGGGCCTGATTTTTCAGTCGTCTCCGATGACGGCTAGGGCTACGTTTAGGTTTGCTCAGGAACAGTGAACCCAGAGGGTCCAGTTGCATGTGGGGCTGCGTAAAGGCTCCCCTGGGGAGTTCTCTTGTACCCAAAGCCTTCCTTTGGGGGCACTTTTGGATGGGCGAAAAGGGCTCGGAACGCATTTCCTGGGGCCTGATTTTTCAGTCTTCTCCCATGCCGGCTAGGGCTATGTTTAGGGATGCTCGGAAACAGCGAACCCGGAGGGTCCAGTTGCATGTGGGGCTGCGTAAAGGCTCCCCTGGGGAGTTCTCTTGTACCCAAAGCCTTCCTTTGGGGGCACTTTTGGATGGGCGAAAAGGGCTCGCAACGCATTTCCTGAGGCCTGATTTTTCAGTCGTCTTCGATGCCGACAAGGGCTATGTTTAGGGATGCTCGGAAACAGCGAACCCGGAGGGTCCAGTTGCATGTGGGGCTGCGTAAAGGCTCCCCTGGGGAGTTCTCTTGTACCCAAAGCCTTCCTTTGGGGGCACTTTTGGATGGGCAAAAAGGGCTCGCAACGCATTTCCTGGGGCCTGATTTTTCAGTCGTCTTCGATGCCGGCTAGTGCTACGTTTAGGGATGCTCGGAAACAGCGAACCCGGAGGGTCCAGTTTCATGTGGGGCTGCGTAAAGGCTCCCCTGGGGAGTTCACTTGTACCCAAAGCCTTCCTTTGGGGGCACTTTTGGATGGTCCAAAGGGGCTCGCAACGCATTTCCTGGGGCCTGATTTTTCAGTCGTCTCCGATGACGGCTAGGGGTACGTTTAGGTTTGCTCAGGAACAGCGAACCCGGAGGGTCCAGTTGCATGTGGGGCTGCGTAAAGGCTCCCCTGGGGAGTTCACTTGTACTCAAAGCCTTCCTTTGGGGGCACTTTTGGATGGTCCAAAGGGGCTCGCAACGCATTTCCTGGGGCCTGATTTTTCACTCATCTACGATGACGGCTAGGGCTACGTTTAGGTTTGCTCAGGAACAGCGAACCCAGAGGGTCCAGTTGCATGTGGGGCTGCGTAAAGGCTCCCCTGGGGAGTTCTCTTGTACTCAAAGCCTTCCTTTGGGGGCACTTTTGGATGGTCCAAAGGGGCTCGCAACGCATTTCCTGGGGCCTGAGTTTTCACTCGTCTCCGTTGACGGCTAGGGCTACGTTTAGGTTTGCTCAGGAACAGCGAACCCGGAGGGTCCAGTTGCATGTGGGGCTGCGTAAAGGCTCCCCTGGGGAGTTCTCTTGTACCCAAAGCCTTCCTTTGGGGGCACTTTTGGATGGGCGAAAAGGGCTCGCAACGCATTTCCTGGGGCCTGATTTTTCAGTCGTCTCCGATGACGGCTAGGGCTACGTTTAGGTTTGCTCAGGAACAGTGAACCCAGAGGGTCCAGTTGCATGTGGGGCTGCGTAAAGGCTCCCCTGGGGAGTTCTCTTGTACCCAAAGCCTTCCTTTGGGGGCACTTTTGGATGGGCAAAAAGGGCTCGGAACGCATTTCCTGGGGCCTGATTTTTCAGTCGTCTTCGATGCCGGCTAGGGCTACGTTTAGGGATGCTCGGAAACAGCGAACCCGGAGGGTCCAGTTTCATGTGGGGCTGCGTAAAGGCTCCCCTGGGGAGTTCTCTTGTACCCAAAGCCTTCCTTTGGGGGCACTTTTGGATGGTCCAAAGGGGCTCGCACCGCATTTCCTGGGGCCTGATTTTTCACTCGTTTTCGATGCCGGCTAGGGCTATGTTTAGGGATGCTCGGAAACAGCGAACCTGGAGGGTCCAGTTGCATGTGGGGCTGCGTAAAGGCTCCCCTGGGGAGTTCTCTTGTACCCAAAGCCTTCCTTTGGGGGCACTTTTGCATGGGCGAAAAGGGCTCGCAACGCATTTCCTGGGGCCTGAGTTTTCAGTCGTCTTCGATGCCGGCTAGGGCTATGTTTAGGGATGCTCGGAAACAGCGAACCCGGAGGGTCCAGTTGCATGTGGGGCTGCGTAAAGGCTCCCCTGGGGAGTTCTCTTGTACCCAAAGCCTTCCTTTGGGGGCACTTTTGGATGGTCCAAAGGGGCTCGCAACGCATTTCCTGGGGCCTGATTTTTCATTCGTCTCCGATGACGGCTAGGGCTACGTTTAGGTTTGCTCAGGAACAGCGAACCCGGAGGGTCCAGTTGCATGTGGGGCTGCGTAAAGGCTCCCCTGGGGAGTTCACTTGTACCCAAAGCCTTCCTTTGGGGGCACTTTTGGATGGTCCAAAGGGGTTCGCAACGCATTTCCTGGGGCCTGATTTTTCACTCATCTACGATGCCGGCTAGGGCTACGTTTAGGTTTTTCTCAGGAACAGCGAACCCGGAGGGTCCAGTTGCATGTGGGGCTGCGTAAAGGCTCCCCTGGGGAGTTCTCTTGTACCCAACGCCTTCCTTTGGGGGCACTTTTGGATGGGCGAAAAGGGCTCGCAACGCATTTCCTGAGGCCTGATTTTTCAGTCATCTTCGATGCCGACTAGGGCTATGTTTAGGGATGCTCGGAAACAGCGAACCCGGAGGGTCCAGTTGCATGTGGGGCTGCGTAAAGGCTCCCCTGGGGAGTTCACTTGTACCCAAAGCCTTCCTTTGGGGGCACTTTTGGATGGTCCAAAGGGGCTCGCAACGCATTTCCTGGGGCCTGATTTTTCAGTCGTCTCCGATGACGGCTAGGGCTACGTTTAGGTTTGCTCAGGAACAGCGAACCCGGAGGGTCCAGTTGCATGTGGGGCTGCGTAAAGGCTCCCCTGGGGAGTTCACTTGTACCCAAAGCCTTCCTTTGGGGGCACATTTGGATGGGCGAAAAGGGCTCAAAACGCATTTCCTGGGGTCTGATTTTTCAGTCGTCTTCGATGCTGGCTAGGGTTATGTTTAGCGTTTTGGGTTGGGGGTTAGGGGCTTGGGGGGTTCGGGTTAGAGGGTTATTGTTAGATCCGTTAGGGTTAGGGGGTTAGGGGTGGGGGGTCGGGGGTTAGGGTTGGGGGGTTAGGGGGTTGGGATTTAGGGTTATGGGGTTAGGGTTGGCGAGTCGGGGGTTAAGGTTGTGGGATCGGGGGTCAGGGTTGGTGGGTTAGGGGGTTGGGTGTTAGG
>NW_027076276.1:37500-52500 GCF_963932015.1 Anas acuta | reverse complement strand
GGCCTGATTTTTCACTCATCTCCGATGACGGCTAGGGCTACGTTTAGGTTTGCTCAGGAACAGCGAACCCGGAGGGTCCAGTTGCATGTGGGGCTGCGTAAAGGCTCCCCTGGGGAGTTCTCTTGTACCCAAAGCCTTCCTTTGGGGGCACTTTTGGATGGGCGAAAAGGGCTCGCAACGCATTTCCTGGGGCCTGATTTTTCAGTCGTCTCCGATGACGGCTAGGGCTACGTTTAGGTTTGCTCAGGAACAGCGAACCCGGAGGGTCCAGTTGCATGTGGGGCTGCGTAAAGGCTCCCCTGGGGAGTTCTCTTGTACCCAAAGCCTTCCTTTGGGGGCACTTTTGGATGGTCCAAAGGGGCTCGCAACACATTTCCTGGGGCCTGATTTTTCACTCGTCTCCGATGACGGCTAGGGTTACGTTTAGGTTTGCTCAGGAACAGCGAACCCGGAGGGTCCAGTTGCATGTGGGGCTGCGTAAAGGCTCCCCTGGGGAGTTCTCTTGTACTCAAAGCCTTCCTTTGGGGCACTTTTGGATGGTCCAAAGGAGCTCGGAACGCATTTCCTGGGGCCTGATTTTTCAGTCGTCTTCGATGCCGGCTAGGGCTACGTTTAGGGATGCTCGGAAACAGCGAACCCGGAGGGTCCAGTTGCATGTGGGGCTGCGTAAAGGCTCCCCTGGGGAGTTCTCTTGTACTCAAAGCCTTCCTTTGGGGGCACTTTTGGATGGGCGAAAAGGGCTCGCAACGCATTTCCTGGGGCCTGATTTTTCAGTCTTCTCCCATGCCGGCTAGGGCTATGTTTAGGGATGCTCGGAAACAGCGAACCCGGAGGGTCCAGTTGCATGTGGGGCTGCGTAAAGGCTCCCCTGGAGAGTTCTCTTGTACCCAAAGCCTTCCTTTGGGGGCACTTTTGGATGGTCCAAAGGGGCTCGCAACGCATTTCCTGGGGCCTGATTTTTCAGTCGTCTCCGATGACGGCTAGGGCTACGTTTAGGGATGCTCGGAAACAGCGAACCAGGAGGGTCCAGTTGCATGTGGGGCTGCGTAAAGGCTCCCCTGGGGAGTTCACTTGTACCCAAAGCCTTCCTTTGGGGGCACTTTTGGATGGTCCAAAGGGGCTCGCAACGCATTTCCTGGGGCCTGATTTTTCAGTCGTCTCCGATGACGGCTAGGGCTACGTTTAGGTTTGCTCAGGAACAGCGAACCCGGAGGGTCCAGTTGCATGTGGGGCTGCGTAAAGGCTCCCCTGGGGAGTTCACTTGTACCCAAAGCCTTCCTTTGGGGACACTTTTGGATGGGCGAAAAGGGCTCGCAACGCATTTCCTGGGGCCTGATTTTTCAGTCTTCTCCCATGCCAACTAGGGCTATGTTTAGGGATGCTCGGAAACAGCGAACCCGGAGGGTCCAGTTGCATGTGGGGCTGCGTAAAGGCTCCCCTGGGGAGTTCACTTGTACCCAAAGCCTTCCTTTGGGGGCACTTTTCGATGGTCCAAAGGGGCTCGCAACGCATTTCCTGGGGCCTGATTTTTCAGTCGTCTCCGTTGACGGCTAGGGCTACGTTTAGGTTTGCTCAGGAACAGCGAACCCGGAGGGTCCAGTTGCATGTGGGGCTGCGTAAAGGCTCCCCTGGGGAGTTCACTTGTACCCAAAGCCTTCCTTTGGGGGCACTTTTGGATGGGCAAAAAGGGCTCGGAACGCATTTCCTGGGGCCTGATTTTTCAGTCTTCTCCCATGCCGGCTAGGGCTATGTTTAGGGATGCTCGGAAACAGCGAACCCGGAGGGTCCAGTTGCATGTGGGGCTGCGTAAAGGCTCCCCTGGGGAGTTCTCTTGTACACAAAGCCTTCCTTTGGGGGCACTTTTGGATGGTCCAAAGGGGCTCGCAACGCATTTCCGGGGGCCTGATTTTTCACTCGTCTCCGATGACGGCTAGGGTTACGTTTAGGGATGCTCGGAAACAGCGAACCCGGAGGGTCCAGTTGCATGTGGGGCTGCGTAAAGGCTCCCCTGGGGAGTTCTCTTGTACCCAAAGCCTTCCTTTGGTGACACTTTTAGATGGTCCAAAGGGGCTTGCAACGCTTTTTCTGGGGCCCGGTTTTTCAGTCTTCTCCCATGCCGGCTATGGTTATTTTTAGGGTTGCTAGGAAAAATCGAACCCGGAGGGTCCAGTTGCATGTGGGGCTGCGTAAAGGCTCCCCTGGGGAGTTCTCTTGTACCCAAAGCCTTCCTTTGGGGGCACTTTTGGATGGTCCAAAGGGGCTCGCAACGCATTTCCTGGGGCCTGATTTTTCACTCATCTACGATGACGGCTAGGGCTACGTTTAGGTTTGCTCAGGAACAGCGAACCCGGAGGGTCCAGTTGCATGTGGGGCTGTGTAAAGGCTCCCCTGGGGAGTTCACTTGTACCCAAAGCCTTCCTTTGGGGGCACTTTTGGATGGTCCAAAGGGGCTCGCAACGCATTTCCTGGGGCCTGATTTTTCAGTCGTCTTCGATGCCGGCTAGGGCTATGTTTAGGGATGCTCGGAAACAGCGAACCCGGAGGGTCCAGTTGCATGTGGGGCTGCGTAAAGGCTCCCCTGGGGAGTTCTCTTGTACTCAAAGCCTTCCTTTGGGGCACTTTTGGATGGTCCAAAGGAGCTCGGAACGCATTTCCTGGGGCCTGATTTTTCAGTCGTCTTCGATGCCGGCTAGGGCTACGTTTAGGGATGCTCGGAAACAGCGAACCCGGAGGGTCCAGTTGCATGTGGGGCTGCGTAAAGGCTCCCCTGGGGAGTTCTCTTGTACTCAAAGCCTTCCTTTGGGGGCACTTTTGGATGGGCGAAAAGGGCTCGCAACGCATTTCCTGGGGCCTGATTTTTCAGTCTTCTCCCATGCCGGCTAGGGCTATGTTTAGGGATGCTCGGAAACAGCGAACCCGGAGGGTCCAGTTGCATGTGGGGCTGCGTAAAGGCTCCCCTGGAGAGTTCTCTTGTACCCAAAGCCTTCCTTTGGGGGCACTTTTGGATGGTCCAAAGGGGCTCGCAACGCATTTCCTGGGGCCTGATTTTTCAGTCGTCTCCGATGACGGCTAGGGCTACGTTTAGGGATGCTCGGAAACAGCGAACCAGGAGGGTCCAGTTGCATGTGGGGCTGCGTAAAGGCTCCCCTGGGGAGTTCACTTGTACCCAAAGCCTTCCTTTGGGGGCACTTTTGGATGGTCCAAAGGGGCTCGCAACGCATTTCCTGGGGCCTGATTTTTCAGTCGTCTCCGATGACGGCTAGGGCTACGTTTAGGTTTGCTCAGGAACAGCGAACCCGGAGGGTCCAGTTGCATGTGGGGCTGCGTAAAGGCTCCCCTGGGGAGTTCACTTGTACCCAAAGCCTTCCTTTGGGGACACTTTTGGATGGGCGAAAAGGGCTCGCAACGCATTTCCTGGGGCCTGATTTTTCAGTCTTCTCCCATGCCAACTAGGGCTATGTTTAGGGATGCTCGGAAACAGCGAACCCGGAGGGTCCAGTTGCATGTGGGGCTGCGTAAAGGCTCCCCTGGGGAGTTCACTTGTACCCAAAGCCTTCCTTTGGGGGCACTTTTCGATGGTCCAAAGGGGCTCGCAACGCATTTCCTGGGGCCTGATTTTTCAGTCGTCTCCGTTGACGGCTAGGGCTACGTTTAGGTTTGCTCAGGAACAGCGAACCCGGAGGGTCCAGTTGCATGTGGGGCTGCGTAAAGGCTCCCCTGGGGAGTTCACTTGTACCCAAAGCCTTCCTTTGGGGGCACTTTTGGATGGGCAAAAAGGGCTCGGAACGCATTTCCTGGGGCCTGATTTTTCAGTCTTCTCCCATGCCGGCTAGGGCTATGTTTAGGGATGCTCGGAAACAGCGAACCCGGAGGGTCCAGTTGCATGTGGGGCTGCGTAAAGGCTCCCCTGGGGAGTTCTCTTGTACACAAAGCCTTCCTTTGGGGGCACTTTTGGATGGTCCAAAGGGGCTCGCAACGCATTTCCGGGGGCCTGATTTTTCACTCGTCTCCGATGACGGCTAGGGTTACGTTTAGGGATGCTCGGAAACAGCGAACCCGGAGGGTCCAGTTGCATGTGGGGCTGCGTAAAGGCTCCCCTGGGGAGTTCTCTTGTACCCAAAGCCTTCCTTTGGTGACACTTTTAGATGGTCCAAAGGGGCTTGCAACGCTTTTTCTGGGGCCCGGTTTTTCAGTCTTCTCCCATGCCGGCTATGGTTATTTTTAGGGTTGCTAGGAAAAATCGAACCCGGAGGGTCCAGTTGCATGTGGGGCTGCGTAAAGGCTCCCCTGGGGAGTTCTCTTGTACCCAAAGCCTTCCTTTGGGGGCACTTTTGGATGGTCCAAAGGGGCTCGCAACGCATTTCCTGGGGCCTGATTTTTCACTCATCTACGATGACGGCTAGGGCTACGTTTAGGTTTGCTCAGGAACAGCGAACCCGGAGGGTCCAGTTGCATGTGGGGCTGTGTAAAGGCTCCCCTGGGGAGTTCACTTGTACCCAAAGCCTTCCTTTGGGGGCACTTTTGGATGGTCCAAAGGGGCTCGCAACGCATTTCCTGGGGCCTGATTTTTCAGTCGTCTTCGATGCCGGCTAGGGCTATGTTTAGGGATGCTCGGAAACAGCGAACCCGGAGGGTCCAGTTGCATGTGGGGCTGCGTAAAGGCTCCCCTGGGGAGTTCTCTTGTACCCAAAGCCTTCCTTTGGGGGCACTTTTGGATGGTCCAAAGGGGTTCGCAACGCATTTCCGGGGGCCTGATTTTTCACTCATCTCCGATGACGGCTAGGGCTACGTTTAGGTTTGCTCAGGAACAGCGAACCCGGAGGGTCCAGTTGCATGTGGGGCTGCGTAAAGGCTCCCCTGGGGAGTTCACTTGTACCCAAAGCCTTCCTTTGGGGGCACTTTTGGATGGTCCAAAGGGGCTCGCAACGCATTTCCTGGGGCCTGATTTTTTAGTCGTCTCCGATGACGGCTAGGGCTACGTTTAGGTTTGCTCAGGAACAGCGAACCCGGAGGGTCCAGTTGCATGTGGGGCTGCGTAAAGGCTCCCCTGGGGAGTTCTCTTGTACCCAAAGCCTTCCTTTGGGGGCACTTTTGGATGGTCCAAAGGGGCTCGCAACGCATTTCCTGGGGCCTGATTTTTCAGTCTTCTCCCATGCCGGCTAGGGCTATGTTTAGGGATGCTCGGAAACAGCGAACCCGGAGGGTCCAGTTGCATGTGGGGCTGCGTAAAGGCTCCCCTGGGGAGTTCTCTTGTACCCAAAGCCTTCCTTTGGGGGCACTTTTGGATGGTCCAAAGGGGCTCGCAACGCATTTCCTGGGGCCTGATTTTTCACTCGTCTTCGATGCTGGCTAGGGCTACGTTTAGGGATGCTCGGAAACAGCGAACCCGGAGGGTCCAGTTGCATGTGGGGCTGCGTAAAGGCTCCCCTGGGGAGTTCTCTTGTACCCAAAGCCTTCCTTTGGGGGCACTTTTGGATGGTCCAAAGGGGCTCGCAACGCATTTCCTGGGGCCTGATTTTTCACTCGTCTCCGATGACGGCTAGGGCTACGTTTAGGGATGCTCGGAAACAGCGAACCCGGAGGGTCCAGTTGCATGTGGGGCTGCGTAAAGGCTCCCCTGGGGAGTTCTCTTGTACCCAAAGCTTTCCTTTGGGGGCACTTTTGGATGGTCCAAAGGGGCTCGCAACGCATTTCCTGGGGCCTGATTTTTCACTCATCTCCGATGAAGGCTAGGGCTACGTTTAGGTTTGCTCAGGAACAGCGAACCCGGAGGGTCCAGTTGCATGTGGGGCTGCGTAAAGGCTCCCCTGGGGAGTTCACTTGTACCCAAAGCCTTCCTTTGGGGGCACTTTTGGATGGTCCAAAGGGGCTCGCAACGCATTTCCTGGGGCCTGATTTTTCAGTCGTCTCCGATGACGGCTAGGGCTACGTTTAGGTTTGCTCAGGAACAGCGAACCCGGAGGGTCCAGTTGCATGTGGGGCTGCGTAAAGGCTCCCCTGGGGAGTTCTCTTGTACCCAAAGCCTTCCTTTGGGGGCACTTTTGGATGGGCGAAAAGGGCTCGCAACGCATTTCCTGGGGCCTGATTTTTCAGTCTTCTCCCATGCCGCCTAGGGCTATGTTTAGGGTTGCTCGGAAACAGCGAACCCGGAGGGTCCAGTTGCATGTGGGGCTGCGTAAAGGCTCCCGTGGGGAGTTCTCTTGTACCCAAAGCCTTCCTTTGGGGGCACTTTTGGATGGGCGAAAAGGGCTCGCAACGCATTTCCTGGGGCCTGATTTTTCAGTCTTCTCCCATGCCGCCTAGGGCTATGTTTAGGGTTGCTCGGAAACAGCGAACCCGGAGGGTCCAGTTGCATGTGGGGCTGCGTAAAGGCTCCCGTGGGGAGTTCTCTTGTACCCAAAGCCTTCCTTTGGGGGCACTTTTGGATGGTCCAAAGGGGCTCGCAACGCATTTCCTGGGGCCTGATTTTTCACTCGTCTTCGATGCTGGCTAGGGCTACGTTTAGGGATGCTCGGAAACAGCGAACCCGGAGGGTCCAGTTGCATGTGGGGCTGCGTAAAGGCTCCCCTGGGGAGTTCACTTGTACCCAAAGCCTTCCTTTGGGGGCACTTTTGGATGGTCCAAAGGGGCTCGCAACGCATTTCCTGGGGCCTGATTTTTCACTCGTCTCCGATGACGGCTAGGGCTACGTTTAGGGATGCTCGGAAACAGCGAACCCGGAGGGTCCAGTTGCATGTGGGGCTGCGTAAAGGCTCCCCTGGGGAGTTCTCTTGTACCCAAAGCCTTCCTTTGGGGGCACTTTTGGATGGGCGAAAAGGGCTCGCAACGCATTTCCTGGGGCCTGATTTTTCAGTCTTCTCCCATGCCGCCTAGGGCTATGTTTAGGGTTGCTCGGAAACAGCGAACCCGGAGGGTCCAGTTGCATGTGGGGCTGCGTAAAGGCTCCCGTGGGGAGTTCTCTTGTACCCAAAGCCTTCCTTTGGGGGCACTTTTGAATGGGCGAAAAGGGGCTCGCAACGCATTTCCTGGGGCCTGATTTTTCACTCGTCTTCGATGCCGGCTAGGGCTACGTTTAGGGATGCTCGGAAACAGCGAACCCGGAGGGTCCAGTTGCATGTGGGGCTGCGTAAAGGCTCCCCTGGGGAGTTCACTTGTACCCAAAGCCTTCCTTTGGGGGCACTTTTGGATGGGCAAAAAGGGCTCGCAACGCATTTCCTGGGGCCTGATTTTTCAGTCTTCTTCGATGCCGGCTAGGGCTACGTTTAGGGATGCTCGGAAACAGCGAACCCGGAGGGTCCAGTTGCATGTGGGGCTGCGTAAAGGCTCCCCTGGGGAGTTCACTTGTACCCAAAGCCTTCCTTTGGGGGCACTTTTGGATGGTCCAAAGGGACTCGCAACGCATTTCCTGGGGCCTGATTTTTCAGTCGTCTCCGATGACGGCTAGGGCTACGTTTAGGTTTGCTCAGGAACAGCGAACCCGGAGGGTCCAGTTGCATGTGGGGCTGCGTAAAGGCTCCCCTGGGGAGTTCTCTTGTACCCAAAGCCTTCCTTTGGGGACACTTTTGGATGGGCGAAAAGGGCTCGCAACGCATTTCCTGGGGCCTGATTTTTCAGTCGTCTTTGATGCCGGCTAGGGCTATGTTTAGGGATGCTCGGAAACAGCGAACCCGGAGGGTCCAGTTGCATGTGGGGCTGCGTAAAGGCTCCCCTGGGGAGTTCTCTTGTACCCAAAGACTTCCTTTGGGGGCACTTTTGGATGGGCGAAAAGGGCTCGCAACGCATTTCCTGGGGCCTGATTTTTCAGTCGTCTTCGATGCCGGCTAGGGATATGTTTAGGGATGCTCGGAAACAGCGAACCCGGAGGGTCCAGTTGCATGTGGGGCTGCGTAAAGGCTCCTCTGGGGAGTTCACTTGTACCCAAAGCCTTCCTTTGGGGGCACTTTTCGATGGTCCAAAGGGGTTCGCAACGCATTTCCGGGGGCCTGATTTTTCAGTCGTCTCCGTTGACGGCTAGGGCTACGTTTAGGTTTGCTCAGGAACAGCGAACCCGGAGGGTCCAGTTGCATGTGGGGCTGCGTAAAGGCTCCCCTGGGGAGTTCACTTGTACCCAAAGCCTTCCTTTGGGGGCACTTTTGGATGGGCAAAAAGGGCTCGGAACGCATTTCCTGGGGCCTGATTTTTCAGTCTTCTCCCATGCCGGCTAGGGCTATGTTTAGGGATGCTCGGAAACAGCGAACCCGGAGGGTCCAGTTGCATGTGGGGCTGCGTAAAGGCTCCCCTGGGGAGTTCTCTTGTACCCAAAGCCTTCCTTTGGTGACACTTTTAGATGGTCCAAAGGGGCTTGCAACGCTTTTTCTGGGGCCCGGTTTTTCAGTCTTCTCCCATGCCGGCTATGGTTATTTTTAGGGTTGCTAGGAAAAATCGAACCCGGAGGGTCCAGTTGCATGTGGGGCTGCGTAAAGGCTCCCCTGGGGAGTTCACTTGTACCCAAAGCCTTCCTTTGGGGGCACTTTTGGATGGTCCAAAGGGGCTCGCAACGCATTTCCTGGGGCCTGATTTTTCACTCATCTACGATGACGGCTAGGGCTACGTTTAGGTTTGCTCAGGAACAGCGAACCCGGAGGGTCCAGTTGCATGTGGGGCTGTGTAAAGGCTCCCCTGGGGAGTTCACTTGTACCCAAAGCCTTCCTTTGGGGGCACTTTTGGATGGGCAAAAAGGGCTCGGAACGCATTTCCTGGGGCCTGATTTTTCAGTCGTCTTCGATGCCGGCTAGGGCTATGTTTAGGGATGCTCGGAAACAGCGAACCCGGAGGGTCCAGTTGCATGTGGGGCTGCGTAAAGGCTCCCCTGGGGAGTTCTCTTGTACCCAAAGCCTTCCTTTGGGGGCACTTTTGGATGGTCCAAAGGGGTTCGCAACGCATTTCCGGGGGCCTGATTTTTCACTCATCTCCGATGACGGCTAGGGCTACGTTTAGGTTTGCTCAGGAACAGCGAACCCGGAGGGTCCAGTTGCATGTGGGGCTGCGTAAAGGCTCCCCTGGGGAGTTCACTTGTACCCAAAGCCTTCCTTTGGGGGCACTTTTGGATGGTCCAAAGGGGCTCGCAACGCATTTCCTGAGGCCTGATTTTTCAGTCGTCTCCGATGACGGCTAGGGCTACGTTTAGGTTTGCTCAGGAACAGCGAACCCGGAGGGTCCAGTTGCATGTGGGGCTGCGTAAAGGCTCCCCTGGGGAGTTCTCTTGTACCCAAAGCCTTCCTTTGGGGGCACTTTTGGATGGGCGAAAAGGGCTCGCAACGCATTTCCTGGGGCCTGATTTTTCAGTCTTCTCCCATGCCGGCTAGGGCTATGTTTAGGGATGCTCGGAAACAGCGAACCCGGAGGGTCCAGTTGCATGTGGGGCTGCGTAAAGGCTCCCCTGGGGAGTTCTCTTGTACCCAAAGCCTTCCTTTGGGGGCACTTTTGGATGGTCCAAAGGGGCTTGCAACGCATTTCCTGGGGCCTGATTTTTCACTCGTCTCCGATGACGGCTAGGGCTACGTTTAGGGATGCTCGGAAACAGCGAACCCGGAGGGTCCAGTTGCATGTGGGGCTGCGTAAAGGCTCCCCTGGGGAGTTCTCTTGTACCCAAAGCCTTCCTTTGGGGGCACTTTTGGATGGTCCAAAGGGGCTTGCAACGCATTTCCTGAGGCCTGATTTTTCAGTCGTCTTCGATGCCGACTAGGGCTACGTTTAGGTTTGCTCAGGAACAGCGAACCCGGAGGGTCCAGTTGCATGTGGGGCTGCGTAAAGGCTCCCCTGGGGAGTTCACTTGTACCCAAAGCCTTCCTTTGGGGGCACTTTTGGATGGTCCAAAGGGGCTCGCAACGCATTTCCTGAGGCCTGATTTTTCAGTCGTCTCCGATGACGGCTAGGGCTACGTTTAGGTTTGCTCAGGAACAGCGAACCCGGAGGGTCCAGTTGCATGTGGGGCTGCGTAAAGGCTCCCCTGGGGAGTTCTCTTGTACCCAAAGCCTTCCTTTGGGGGCACTTTTGGATGGGCGAAAAGGGCTCGCAACGCATTTCCTGGGGCCTGATTTTTCAGTCTTCTCCCATGCCGGCTAGGGCTATGTTTAGGGATGCTCGGAAACAGCGAACCCGGAGGGTCCAGTTGCATGTGGGGCTGCGTAAAGGCTCCCCTGGGGAGTTCTCTTGTACCCAAAGCCTTCCTTTGGGGGCACTTTTGGATGGTCCAAAGGGGCTTGCAACGCATTTCCTGGGGCCTGATTTTTCACTCGTCTCCGATGACGGCTAGGGCTATGTTTAGGGATACTCGGAAAGAGCGAACCCGGAGGGTCCAGTTTCATGTGGGGCTGCGTAAAGGCTCCCCTGGGGAGTTCACTTGTACCCAAAGCCTTCCTTTGGGGGCACTTTTGGATGGTCCAAAGGGGTTCGCAACGCATTTCCGGGGGCCTGATTTTTCACTCATCTCCGATGACGGCTAAGGCTACGTTTAGGTTTGCTCAGGAACAGCGAACCCGGAGGGTCCAGTTGCATGTGGGGCTGCGTAAAGGCTCCCCTGGGGAGTTAACTTGTACCCAAAGCTTTCCTTTGGGGGCACTTTTGGATGGTCCAAAGGGGCTCGCAACGCATTTCCTGGGGCCTGATTTTTCACTCGTCTTCGATGCTGGCTAGGGCTACGTTTAGGTTTGCTCAGGAACAGCGAACCCGGAGGGTCCAGTTGCATGTGGGGCTGCGTAAAGGCTCCCCTGGGGAGTTCTCTTGTACCCAAAGCCTTCCTTTGGGGGCACTTTTGGATGGGCAAAAAGGGCTCGGAACGCATTTCCTGGGGCCTGATTTTTCAGTCGTCTTCGATGCCGGCTAGGGCTATGTTTAGGGATGCTCGGAAACAGCGAACCCGGAGGGTCCAGTTGCATGTGGGGCTGCGTAAAGGCTCCCCTGGGGAGTTCTCTTGTACCCAAAGCCTTCCTTTGGGGGCACTTTTGGATGGTCTAAAGGGGTTCGCAATGCATTTCCGGGGGCCTGATTTTTCACTCATCTCCGATGACGGCTAGGGCTACGTTTAGGTTTGCTCAGGAACAGCGAACCCGGAGGGTCCAGTTGCATGTGGGGCTGCGTAAAGGCTCCCCTGGGGAGTTCACTTGTACCCAAAGCCTTCCTTTGGGGGCACTTTTGGATGGTCCAAAGGGGCTCGCAACGCATTTCCTGGGGCCTGATTTTTCACTCGTCTTCGATGCTGGCTAGGGCTACGTTTAGGTTTGCTCAGGAACAGCGAACCCGGAGGGTCCAGTTGCATGTGGGGCTGCGTAAAGGCTCCCCTGGGGAGTTCTCTTGTACCCAAAGCCTTCCTTTGGGGGCACTTTTGGATGGGCGAAAAGGGCTCGCAACGCATTTCCTGGGGCCTGATTTTTCAGTCTTCTCCCATGCCGGCTAGGGCTATGTTTAGGGATGCTCGGAAACAGCGAACCCGGAGGGTCCAGTTGCATGTGGGGCTGCGTAAAGGCTCCCCTGGGGAGTTCTCTTGTACCCAAAGCCTTCCTTTGGGGGCACTTTTGGATGGTCCAAAGGGGCTTGCAACGCATTTCCTGGGGCCTGATTTTTCACTCGTCTCCGATGACGGCTAGGGCTACGTTTAGGGATGCTCGGAAACAGCGAACCCGGAGGGTCCAGTTGCATGTGGGGCTGCGTAAAGGCTCCCCTGGGGAGTTCTCTTGTACCCAAAGCCTTCCTTTGGGGGCACTTTTGGATGGGCAAAAAGGGCTCGGAACGCATTTCCTGGGGCCTTATTTTTTCAGTCGTCTTCGATGCCGGCTAGGGCTACGTTTAGGGATGCTCGGAAACAGCGAACCCGGAGGGTCCAGTTGCATGTGGGGCTGCGTAAAGGCTCCCCTGGGGAGTTCACTTGTACCCAAAGCCTTCCTCTGGGGGCACTTTTGGATGGTCCAAAGGGGTTCGCAACGCATTTCCGGGGGCCTGATTTTTCACTCATCTACGATGCCGGCTAGGGCTACGTTTAGGTTTGCTCAGGAACAGCGAACCCGGAGGGTCCAGTTGCATGTGGGGCTGCGTAAAGGCTCCCCTGGGGAGTTCTCTTGTACCCAAAGCCTTCCTCTGGGGGCACTTTTGGATGGGCGAAAAGGGCTCGCAACGCATTTCCTGAGGCCTGATTTTTCACTCATCTACGATGACGGCTAGGGCTACGTTTAGGTTTGCTCAGGAACAGCGAACCCGGAGGGTCCAGTTGCATGTGGGGCTGCGTAAAGGCTCCCCTGGGGAGTTCTCTTGTACCCAAAGCCTTCCTTTGGGGGCACTTTTGGATGGGCGAAAAGGGCTCGCAACGCATTTCCGGGGGCCTGATTTTTCAGTCGTCTCCGATGACGGCTAGGGCTACGTTTAGGTTTGCTCAGGAACAGCGAACCCGGAGGGTCCAGTTGCATGTGGGGCTGCGTAAAGGCTCCCCTGGGGAGTTCTCTTGTACCCAAAGCCTTCCTTTGGGGGCACTTTTGGATGGGCGAAAAGGGCTCGCAACGCATTTCCTGGGGCCTGATTTTTCAGTCTTCTCCCATGCCGGCTAGGGCTATGTTTAGGGATGCTCAGAAACAGCGAACCCGGAGGGTCCAGTTGCATGTGGGGCTGCGTAAAGGCTCCCCTGGGGAGTTCACTTGTACCCAAAGCCTTCCTTTGGGGGCACTTTTGGATGGTCCAAAGGGGCTCGCAACGCATTTCCTGGGGCCTGATTTTTCAGTCGTCTCCGATGACGGCTAGGGCTACGTTTAGGTTTGCTCAGGAACAGCGAACCCGGAGGGTCCAGTTGCATGTGGGGCTGCGTAAAGGCTCCCCTGGGGAGTTCTCTTGTACCCAAAGCCTTCCTTTGGGGGCACTTTTGGATGGTCCAAAGGGGTTCGCAACGCATTTCCGGGGGCCTGATTTTTCACTCATCTACGATGACGGCTAGGGCTACGTTTAAGTTTGCTCAGGAACAGCGAACCCGGAGGGTCCAGTTGCATGTGGGGCTGCGTAAAGGCTCCCCTGGGGAGTTCTCTTGTACCCAAAGCCTTCCTTTGGGGGCACTTTTGGATGGGCGAAAAGGGCTCGCAACGCATTTCCTGAGGCCTGATTTTTCAGTCGTCTTCGATGCCGACAAGGGCTATGTTTAGGGATGCTCGGAAACAGCGAACCCGGAGGGTCCAGTTGCATGTGGGGCTGCGTAAAGGCTCCCCTGGGGAGTTCTCTTGTACCCAAAGCCTTCCTTTGGGGGCACTTTTGGATGGTCCAAAGGGGCTCGCAACGCATTTCCTGGGGCCAGATTTTTCACTCGTCTCCGATGACGGCTAGGGCTACGTTTAGGGATGCGCGGAAACAGCGAACCCGGAGGGTCCAGTTGCATGTGGGGCTGCGTAAAGGCTACCCTGGGGAGTTCTCTTGTACCCAAAGCCTTCCTTTGGGGGCACTTTTGGATGGTCCAAAGGGGCTCGCAACGCATTTCCTGGGGCCTGATTTTTCAGTCGTCTCCGATGACGGCTAGGGCTATGTTTAGGTTTGCTCAGGAACTGCGAACCCGGAGGGTCCAGTTGCATGTGGGGCTGCGTAAAGGCTCCCCTGGGGAGTTCTCTTGTACCCAAAGCCTTCCTTTGGGGGCACTTTTGGATGGGCGAAAAGGGCTCGCAACGCATTTCCTGGGGCCTGATTTTTCAGTCTTCTCCCATGCCGGCTAGGGCTATGTTTAGGGATGCTCGGAAACAGCGAACCCGGAGGGTCCAGTTGCATGTGGGGCTGCGTAAAGGCTCCCCTGGGGAGTTCTCTTGTACCCAAAGCCTTCCTTTGGGGGCACTTTTGGATGGGCGAAAAGGGCTCGCAACGCATTTCCTGGGGCCTGATTTTTCAGTCGTCTTCGATGCCGACAAGGGCTATGTTTAGGGATGCTCGGAAACAGCGAACCCGGAGGGTCCAGTTGCATGTGGGGCTGCGTAAAGGCTCCCCTGGGGAGTTCACTTGTACCCAAAGCCTTCCTTTGGGGGCACTTTTGGATGGTCCAAAGGGGCTCGCAACGCATTTCCTGGGGCCTGATTTTTCACTCATCTACGATGACGGCTAGGGCTACGTTTAGGTTTGCTCAGGAACAGCGAACCCAGAGGGTCCAGTTGCATGTGGGGCTGCGTAAAGGCTCCCCTGGGGAGTTCTCTTGTACTCAAAGCCTTCCTTTGGGGGCACTTTTGGATGGTCCAAAGGGGCTCGCAACGCATTTCCTGGGGCCTGAGTTTTCACTCGTCTCCGTTGACGGCTAGGGCTACGTTTAGGTTTGCTCAGGAACAGCGAACCCGGAGGGTCCAGTTGCATGTGGGGCTGCGTAAAGGCTCCCCTGGGGAGTTCTCTTGTACCCAAAGCCTTCCTTTGGGGGCACTTTTGGATGGGCGAAAAGGGCTCGCAACGCATTTCCTGGGGCCTGATTTTTCAGTCGTCTCCGATGACGGCTAGGGCTACGTTTAGGTTTGCTCAGGAACAGTGAACCCAGAGGGTCCAGTTGCATGTGGGGCTGCGTAAAGGCTCCCCTGGGGAGTTCTCTTGTACCCAAAGCCTTCCTTTGGGGGCACTTTTGGATGGGCGAAAAGGGCTCGGAACGCATTTCCTGGGGCCTGATTTTTCAGTCGTCTTCGATGCCGACAAGGGCTATGTTTAGGGATGCTCGGAAACAGCGAACCCGGAGGGTCCAGTTGCATGTGGGGCTGCGTAAAGGCTCCCCTGGGGAGTTCTCTTGTACCCAAAGCCTTCCTTTGGGGGCACTTTTGGATGGGCAAAAAGGGCTCGCAACGCATTTCCTGGGGCCTGATTTTTCAGTCGTCTTCGATGCCGGCTAGGGCTACGTTTAGGGATGCTCGGAAACAGCGAACCCGGAGGGTCCAGTTTCAAGTGGGGCTGCGTAAAGGCTCCCCTGGGGAGTTCACTTGTACCCAAAGCCTTCCTTTGGGGGCACTTTTGGATGGTCCAAAGGGGCTCGCAACG